>NC_069115.1:17937287-18029787 GCF_025612915.1 Magallana angulata | reverse complement strand
TTAAGTACTTTGGCCCCTTAAAATCCCTAATTACGTCATAAATGGGTGTGAAAATGATTTTACCTGATAAATATTGCTACAATCAACAACTTTGCTTCTATATTGCATTACAAAATTTTGATCGTTTTTAAGTTATTTGCAATAGAGTTTACGAGTGTCTTGGTCCCTAATTTAAGGGGCCAGCCCCTTTTTCTTGATTTTGTTAGAAAGAACGTTTAATTAATTTAATTATTTTTTTCCACAAATTTTGTGCACGCGATATCTCGAAAACTATTCGGCCAATTTCGACCATTTTTTCACAGATGATTGCCAGTGGTCATAATTCTAGACGTTTTTTGAAATTTTGAAATCGTCACTTCCGGTTCCGATTTACGGCCGATTTTGTAAAATTTTTACGACCAATTTTGTGCAGACATAAACTCAGAGACTATCAGAGATATGAATATAAAATTTTCAGGATAGGTAGACCATAGATTGAAGTTGTGCACAATGCAGTTTTTTTATGCCAGTGGCGCAAAGTTTAGGAGCTCGCCTGGGCTCGAAAATTGGATACAAATTTTGAATCAAAATTTTCATACGCTTTGATCTGTATCTTTTTATCAGTTAATATTTTGTTAACATATATATAACAAAAGTGGTAGATAATCAAAAGTTCTCTCCAACAAATTCAACAAAAAGGGGCTGGCCCCTATTTTTATGGGCCAAGTCACTTGTAGCTATATTACAAATAACTTAAATACGAAAAAGATTTTGGATTGCATTATAAAAGCAAAGTTGTTGACCGTAAAAATATCTATCGAGTAAAATCATTGCCACGCCCATTTATTACGTAATTAGGGATTTTTAGGGGCCAAAGTACTTAAACTTTGACGCAATATATCTAGAGAAGAAGACATATTTTGTTACACATCATATAAGGAAAACTATTAGCATTGATGATTCTAATCGATTCCATCATTCAAAACACCAATGTCTGTCCCCATTAAGGATCTAAAGAGCTGACCCTTAAAATATTCAATCATTTGTTTCTCAAAAATGAGGAAAAATGTTAGATGGGTGTAAGAACAAAAATGTTAGTATTCTTAACACCTTTATAAAAAAAATCAAGAAAAACGGGCTGGCCCCCTCAAACAGGGGCAAGAAACTCGTAGACTCTATTACAAAAAACTTCAAAACGATAAAGATTTTGTAATGCATTAAAGAAGCAAAGTTGTTGATCGTAACAATATATATCAGGTAATATCATTGCCACAACCATTTATTACGTAATTAGGGATTTTTAGGGGCCAAAGTACTTAAACTTTGACGCAATATATCTAGAGAAGTAGACATATCTTGTTAGACATCATAGAAGAAAAAATGCTTGCAATGATGATTCTAATCGATTCCATCAATCAAAACACAAATGTCTGTCCCCATTAAGGATCTAGTGGGCTGACCCTTAAAATATTCAATCATTTGTTTCTCAAAAATGAGGAAAAATGTTAGATGGGTGTAAGAACAAAAATGTTAGTATTCTTAACACCTTTTAAAAAAAATCAAGAAAATGGGGCTGGCCCCTTCAATTAGGGGCCAAGACACTCGTAAACTCTATTACAGATAACTTAAAAGTGATAAAGATTTTGTTATGCATTATAGAAGCAAAGTTGTTGACGGTAACAATATCTATCAGGTAAAATCATTGCCACGCACATTTATAATAAGGGAGTTTTGGGGCAAACGTACCGAAACTTAAACTCTTTGTTAAGCATTTCAAGGGATATTGACAATCGTATGCATTATCTGAAAGGGAGTGGTTGAGGGGGGGGATTCTGAAGTTTCATTGATATTTTAATCGTATCATTTAAAAATTGAACGGAAGGCCTACTCGTTACTCGTAACGAGATCGTATCTAGTTATCTACTATTTTTGTTATATATGTCTTAACAAAATATCAACTGATAAAAAGATACAGATGAAAACGTATGAAGAATTTGAATGAAAATTCGTACCCAATTTTCGTGCCTAGGCGTGCTCCAAAAAATGGCGCCACTGGCGTAAAACAAAATAATAGTGCACAACTTCAGACTATAGACTACTTATCCTGAAAATTTCATAGTCATATCTCTGATAGTTTCTGAGATCAGCTCTGCACAAAATAGGTCGTAAAAATGTACAAAATGGCCGATAAATCGGTACCGGAAGTGCCGACAGGAAAAATCTCGAAAACGTATGAAGTTTACATCAAGACTCATCTTCGATGAAAAAATGGTCGAAATCGGTCGAATAGTTTTCGAGAAATCTCGTGCACAAAATTTGTGGAAAAAAATAATAATAACTAGATACGACCTCGTTACGAGTAACGAGTAGGTCTTCCGTCCGATTTTTTTTTTTTTTTAGATAAAATGATACCATGAGATATCGATACAATTTCAAAATTACCCCCCCCCCCCAAAAAAAAAAAAAATTTGAAGATAAAGAATAAAAACCCTAATTACGTCAGACATGGGCCTGACGATGACTCTTTCAAACCGATAATGTAGAGATCAACAACTTTGATTTTTATAATATAATATCAACTGATAAAAAGATACTGATCAAAACATATGGAAATTTTGATTCGAAATCTGTACCCCATTTTTGTGCCTAAGCGAGCTCCAAGGAATAGCGCCACTGGTGCAAAACAACTAAATAGTGCACAACTTCAAACCATGCTCTACCTATCCTGAAAATTTCAAAGTCATATCTCTTATAGTTTCTTAGATCAACTCTGCACAAAAATGGTCGTAAAAAATTACAAAATCGACCGTAAATCCGGACCGGAAGTGACAACGACAAAAAATTCAAAAACATATAAAATTCAGATAATTTCCCATCATCTGTGAAAAAATTGTTCAGATCGGTTGAGTAGTTTTCGAGAAATCGCGTGCACAAAATTTGGAAAAAAAAATAATAATAAACAGTACGAAAACAATAAGGTCTTCCTTTGGAAACGGAAATATTGAAATCACGCGTTCTTCGTTTTCTCGCACACTTTAAAAGTGAAGCTTTCCATATTTCATCTATATAATGATTAACGATATGCGCAGACCTAGAAAGGGATTTGGGAATAAAACTGCCAAAAATTAAGGGTTTTAGAGGGGGCTAACCTCCCCCCCCCCAAAAAAAAAAAAAAATTTAAAAAAAAATTAAAAATAAAATTTAAAAAAAATTGTAACTTTTATACTATTCATCTGATATTTAAAATCTTTTCGGTTTATTGTACAGAGGAGAGAATACAATTTAAAAAATGTCGTCCGGGGGTTACTTTTTGACACCTTTTAGGAGTTTAAGGCGACTAAAAATGACTATTGAATCTTCAGCTGCCGTGTATGGCTTGATCTGTAGGGGAAAAATTTGAAACTCCCGATCCTTTCACTCAATTTTAAATAAAAACTCATGTAAATGTACATCGGACCTCATTCTTATTGTCGGCCAAATCTTAAGCAGAATGAACAATTTATAATTAAAATCCTGAAATCAAACAGCACGTATTGATTGAACGGGGAATCAAAATGTACACAGTGCACGGGATGTAAGCAAACGTATTACTATTCAGATGCATGTATATTTTTTGTATTTTGTTAAATCAGAAAAGATATGCATTATTTCTGAATGTTGAAACTGTGAAAATTACAGTCATCGATTTTATACTGAATAAATTTACACGTTACGTGTTTCGTCATTTCTTCATTTATCAAGCATAATTATATCAATCCCATTTAATTCAAACAGTCGATTATCCTTGTAAACGACGTGAAAAAAAAACTTTTAAAGCAGAAATACATGTGCAGAATGCATAACTAATTGTTCATCGACATCCTTGCGTTGGTGTAAACTGAACCCGCGATTTCTACTTTCGGTTTGCTTTCCGATCGCAGCTTTTGAAACTGACATGTTCCCCACTGTTCAATCAATTACTAACATCATTTAGACCTGACCTTTCTATTTATGTCCTTACCGTGGCATTAACACACTCTCACGTCCATGAATTAAGTGGTTCTGATTGCACTCTCTGCATGGTCAATGAAATTCGTACGCGCGAACCCAAAGGTGCGTTCCAATCCCACCTCAGACAACATTATTCAACTTATTGTCTACCACTCTTAAACGCCATGCACATAACGATTTTTGTAGAAGATTGTGCAGGATTTGGTATCACTAGATACGACCTCGTTACGAGTAACGAGTAGGTCTTCCGTCCGATTTTTTTTTTAGATAAAATGATACCATGAGATATCGATACAATTTCAAAATTACCCCCACCCCCCCCAAAAAAAAATTGAAGATAAAGAATAAAAACCCTAATTACGTCAGACATGGGCCTGACGATGACTCTTTCAAACCGATAATGTAGAGATCAACAACTTTGATTTTTATAATGCATAACAAAATATTTATCGTTTTCAAGTTATTCGTAATAGAATTTACGAGTCTCTTGGTCCCTAATTAAAGGGGCCAGCCCCTTTTTCTTGATTTTATTGGATAGAACTTTTGATTCTCTACTACTTTTGTTCTATATGTCTTGTCAAAATATCAACTGATAAAAAGATACTGATCAAAACATATGGAAATTTTGATTCGAAATCTGTACCCCATTTTTGTGCCTAAGCGAGCTCCAAGGAATAGCGCCACTGGTGCAAAACAACTAAATAGTGCACAACTTCGAACCATGCTCTGCCTATCCTGAAAATTTCAAAGTCCTATCTCTTATACTTTCTTAGATCAACTCTGCACAAAATTGGTCGTAAAAAATTACAAAATCGACCGTAAATCCGGACCGGAAGTGACAACGACAAAAAATTCAAAAACATATAAAATTCAGATAATTTCCCATCATCTGTGAAAAAATTGTTCAGATCGGTTGAGTAATTTTCGAGAAATCGCGTGCACAAAATTTGGAAAAAAAAACAGTACGAAAACAATAAGGTCTTCCGTTGGAAACGGAAGACCTTAATAATAAGAAATCGTACGAAAACTATAAGGTCTTCCGTTGGAAACGGAAGACCTTAATAATTGTGTGGAAGATGAATTTCATTTCATATTAATATGTCCTCTGAATGATATTTTTCGTAAAAAAAAAAAAAAACTATTAAATCTTTTTTTTGAAGGAGACCTTCAATGGTCAAACAATTGCAACTTTTAAGCTCAGAAAATGTTTAAACTATGAACAATCTTGGAAAGTATATAAATGATAGTTTAAAATTACAAGATGATCACCTTGATTTAAGTATATAAGTATCTATAAACCCTGTACGAGAGTGTGTACTTTGAACCAAAATATGCGGAATCTGTCATTTATTTTGTCCTTGAGTGGAGAGCCCCCGGGGATCCCAGTCCTTGTATAACTGACTTCAGACAGCAGCAGTCGGCGTGCATGCTCCTGATGACCTTGACCCAATCTGATTTATGGACAGTCGTGAAACTGTCTGCTCAATACGGTCTGCTGATGTCCAAATATGCCGTGTATTCTGACAAAGAGAGAGCGATTTGTTCTTATTGTACTCTTACTCTCTCTCTCCCCCTCTATCTCTCTCTTTCTCTCTCTCTCTCTCTCTCTCTCTCTCTCTCTCTCTCTCTCTCTCTCTCTCTCTCTCTCTCTCATTTTTTTTTCAAAATTAAAGGGGCATGGTCATGATTTTGGTCAAAAATTATTCTCCCGTTTTTGTGATCGGCTTCGGCACAGTTGTGTCTATATGAGGCATCCGGCAAATTTTACTATTTGTGCACACTTTGCGCATTGCACTTATTTACCATGCAATGACAACCTCATTTAAAACTTAAATTACACGTAAATTACAAAAATGTTACTCTTGTGCGTTTGCCATGAAAGTAATAAAATTATACAGTTACATGCATAATGATTCAAATCACGTTTTTCTTCACATTTGCGCAAGAATATTAATCGGAAGAATAATTCGCCCACTAAAAGTAAACCTTATCCATGCATTCCTATTTCGGAAATGGACAAATCGGTGCTGTATATCTCATTTATCATGTTTAATGCATGAATTTGTATCTTAATGCGTTCGCATTACATCAACAGAGATGACCAATACTATTGCATGCCGATCATTCCTTTAAAAGAAATATATACTTGTTATCTTTTACAATGTTTTAATTCAATAGGCATTTCTAATGGTCAACCAAATGTTTAGTCGTCGTGTTTTAAAACAGATACAGAGGTCTCAATTCTTTGTAATGTAAACAAAGCTATGTTTATGTTTTGAATGTTGAAGCGAAAACTCCAGCTTTGGAGCAGAAATGAATGTGAAAAACGTCTGGAACTATTTATTTAATTACGCTAAAAAAGAATTAGAACAGATATAAATCAGCTTGAAAAAGAAGTTACTGTATTACCGGTATATTTAACCACTATAAACAAAAACAGGGCACGAGTCTTGTTTACATGACAGAGTTTGTGAGCGCTGTATCTTGCTCATAACTACGACTGACACTCAAATTTTAGTTGATCGGTAGAAATGCATTTCTAAAGCATTATTAACACTAGAAATGGAATAAAGTGTACATAGGTGTACATATGTCAAATAAGCGAAAAATTTCAAGTTTGGGGATAAAAAATGAATTTCTAAAATATTCAATTCAATAAGTAACAACAAAAGCCCTTCGGGATTCGAACTCGGGATGTACGGATCACAAGCCCGACAATTTACATGTATCTACTCGGCTATGGAGTAAGTGACAATATTAATCGTTTACAATGAAAAACGAAATAACTTTTTAAAATTTTCACAATATTGCACGATGCCGAATCTCAAAACCGATATGAAATATACGTTTTTTCAACAATTAATGAACAGAGCGGTAATTAAACAATTAATTAACAGAACGGCAATTAAACAATTGATAAATAGAACGGTAATGGAACAATCAATAAACATCAATTCATTAATATGCAATGTTCTTTTTTAAATCATCACTCTAGCCTTGAATAGGCGACGAATCTCCGTCAATCCTCTTAAGAAAAGGGTGTGTTTAAGAGGGTTCGATGGTCGTGACCATTTTTAGACTATCTAAATCTTCCAAGAAGAAGAGCTATGTGTGAATATAATAGAAACTTATAAATTCTAAACCTAACATTTAGGATTTTTTTTTTCTTTTCTAAATGTTAGTGTATGGACAAAAATATTAACTTATGTTAAAATGAAAGGTAGATCTGATAGTCAATTTGTTGACCGCCCACCTTCCTAAATGTTTCCCCGGAAACTTCCATAAGAAATTAATTTTCATTGCGTAAGAACCAGTGATTTTAAATGAGGTTGATCTGGTTTTTTCTTAATATGACGTATTGTCTAGTAAACACAGAACTAATGAAAGAGAAAGAAAGAAGGAAAGAAGGAAAGATAGATAGATAGATAGATAGATAGATAGATAGATAGATAGATAGATAGATAGATAGATAGATAGATAGATAGATAGATAGATAGATAGATTTAACTATCTATCTATCTATCCATCTATATCCATCCATCCATCCACCCATCCATCCATAAACCCTCAGACCACAAACAAAATAGATGTGCACTGTGTTGCCCTTTGGTAGCTTTCATACAATTTTACACTTTTATATAAGGCAAATATGATGGATTCCTCTAGTATGTATGTCATTGACTGAGAGAGGTATGCACAAGAAAGCGCTCAGATTTCTGTTGAAACGATGTTGTTTGTCTACAAGCGCCCAGGAATTCCGCCACAACAACATACTTTAGTTGCCCTTGACCTTGGGTCATTTTTTTCCCTGTTTGTCCAATTCATTCATCATTCATTCCTCCCTTGACTTGTCTTGACCACATATTTTTGGCCGTTTCTTTACCACGTTGTTGATGTATATGTTCATATATATATAGTGAGAATTTATTTAGCCATTTCTTATCAAGGTGTTGATGCTCTCAGAGAGAGAGAGAGAGAGAGAGAGAGAGAGAGAGAGAGAGAGAGAGAGAGAGAGAGAGAGAATGAGAGAGAGAATGAGAGAGAGAGAGAAAGCTGACCCGTGTATTCGGATTGGATTTTGATTTGTATTTCTTATTTTTAGTATGCATGAAAATAAACTTCATCATACTTATAATATGTGGGGGGGGGGGGGGGGGTTGTAACTCCACGAAAAAGTTTACTTGATTCAGGTGTACAGTTTCTATATTCATTTTAAAAAAATGATGCGCATTTCATAACACCCCCCCCCCCCCCGCTTCGATTACAGATTATGTACTATACTATTTTCCAACAACATGTACATTTTTTACGATTTTTGAAAATGTCATAAGTTATTTCCACGGGTAAGTCAATTTAATCTCTTTATTGAAATAGGAATTTCACCTTTTTTAAATTGTGATTTACATGGATATTTCCATCCTTGTTTTAAAAAAATAAATAACGTGGCTAGAACAACATTGCTGTAAACACCGGAATACCGTTGACCCCATGTTACACCCCTGTACTCCGTGCCCTCAGTGTTTACATTGACATGATACCATAACCATTGCAAAAACAAAACTTCACCCAGGGCAGACCAGTGGTCATATAAGTGCAATATTTTTCTCTAAATAGATTCACGTATACATTTCAACAAACTTGTGACCCATACCAACACACCAAAATAAATAAATAACAACCCTCCAACACACGAAAAGAAATAAATACCCCCCCCCCCCCCCAACACACCAAAATAAATAGATAACGCCCCCAACACACCAAAATAAATAAATAACAACCCCCCCCCCAAAACACACCAAAATAAATAACAACCCCCCCCCCCCCCCCCCCAACACACCAAAATAAATGAATAACAACCCTCAACACACATAAATAAATAAATGTTGACGGCAGGAGGGTTTGGGGTAGGGTGCAATTTAAGTTATAAAGATTAATTTGAACATGTAATTGTTATTTTTGTTGTTGTTGTTATTGTTGTTGTTTGGTTTTTTTTTTACTTAATGATTGTGGAAAGATACATATATATTCGCAGGACTGTATTTTAAAATTTTAGTTCGTGACAAAAGGGGTTCTTTTTGACAAGTGTAATTCAATATGTGTATCATTGAAATATAATGACTAAATCAATATACAAGATGTAAAGAGGGTCGGTATTCAGTCAACTTAATTGAAAATGGTTATAGCACATGCATTTGATTTGACCATTTTGCATTTAAAAGGCAATATTTGCTACAATGATGAGTATCGCAAGTATTTCTAAAATCTAATACACAAAAAAAGAATAAATTATTTTTATGAATAATGCACCGGAACTGAATATATAAAAACGAGAAAAAAAATGCACAAAGCTGCAGAACATGACTTTCTTTCACTTAAAACTAGCCATTTCCATTTTTTACAGTTCATAAATATTTTTTTTAAAAACGGCTTCCTTTCTTGAAATAAGGCTAATCGACAAATTAAATATTCACACCTTTATGCAGCATCATTTTCCCCTAAGTCATAAAAGTCAAGTTCTAGTAGTGCATAAGGTTCTTATAACTGATCTGCCATGTAGCTGATCGTACATATACGATGATTGTATAATATGATAAATATAGATGCTCATTACTGCGTTTTTCCTCTCAGTCTGCTGTATATATCCGATGGGATGTATACTAAGCAATTAATTTAATTCGTTTAATAATTCTAAAAGATTTTTTTTTACTCGAAAGATTGATAAAAATGACGTAGGATGCACATATTAATTTGCCCACGCCGACTTCTTCTTAATTTATCTGAATGAAACAGAATCATTAATATTAATTAAATTTGACATCCGCGACTTTAATTAACTTAATTAATTTTTGTTCCATTTAAGTCTGAAGTTTTTTTTTTATACATTCGTCAGGCCTGCGCTGTATGATAGATAACAGATTCTGAGTACCGACTTTGAGATGTACATGTGAATATTAAATCACATATTTTTGAAATTTGTTAGAAAGGAATATATTCTAACTTCATGACAAAAAAAAACTGATCATTGAAAAAAAAATGAAAAATGAAATCGAAACCCTCCCTCTCCGAAATAAAAGAAGCAAAATCCCTTCTCATTCTCATTCATTGATATTTAAAGTAAAAGATGTATGCCAAAAATCTGTTCAATTTGTTAGAGAAAAAATTCAATGATGTCCGCTAGGCCAAGTGTAGTTATAATTTCTCTCTCAGAATGGGTAGTTTGAGTCTTATATCCAAACTTTACCCTGTATCAGGTATTCATGTTATAATGCTGCTAGAATTTCTATTTAGATGATAACAAGTTTTTCATAGACCTATTCCTTTTTGCTCTCTTATTGAACAACATCAGGCATGATCAAGGGTTAATAAGTTATGTCCAAAAATCTTTTAGATATTGTACTGGTCAACACCAACGTGTCTTTCTTCTGTTTCTAAATTAGTGAATCAGTAGGACCATAATACATCAATTGATTTAATGAGACACTCATTGACAATCTTACTATCTATCATGATTAAAATTTAAAATTATAGTTAAAATGATCGAATGATGGAATGAATGATTCAGAATAAATGATTATTTCTTTTTTTGGCAATATCATCATTGCGATACTGAAAGTTATATTTATCGATATATCGTTGTTGCGATTTTTTTTTATATTTAATATTAATATTTGGTATTATATCGTTATCGCAAAACCGAGAACTATCGTTATCGATATACCTTTTTTGGTGATATTGAGCTCTTTAACGCTAGAATATCGTTATTGTGATATTGCTTTTTGTGATTAATTTATTTCCTTTTCTCTTTCAATTTTGAAATGAGCTTTCCTTTCTCTTTATCGGGAGAGAGGAGGGGGTTGCATGTCAAATCTTAAATGTGAACATTAACCTTGGATAACTTTTAGGTTTATATTGTACTTATAAAAGTGCTTTTGTATTTTGGTAAATCATGACTAAATTGAATAAAATAAAAATAAAATAAAGAAATAAAATTAGTACGAATACTTTATCAAATGCGATTATCTCTGCCACAGTTTACGATTCATATCAAATTTTTTCGGTCGCACGAATATTTTGTCGCTTCTGATCGTGCGCCAATTGTGAAAGGGGCTTAAGAAAGCCTGAAATTAAAAAAAAACGAATGGAAGAAAATGAAGAGTTTTCAGACCAACTCACTGATTTAAGATGCAGATTTTTAAAACTACGACCTGGTTTTCACATGTATTTATTAGAATGATAAGGAAAGCACCGAGGAAGTTCTCCGTGACGTCATGACCTAAATATTGGTCATCAAGTTGAATTTACCAGTGGGCATAGATTTGGTAAGAAAAGCAAGAAAAGAGTTTGACTAATTGTTGCGAAATTAATTCATCAGTTCGATTTGGATAAAGTGGACAAAATTAGCGCCTAAAAACTAATAAATCAATAATTCCCAGAAGAAATAGAACAAACAAGGAAAAGCCTATATCCGATTATGAAAGAACTTGGACAGAAAGGAGATATGGTGAAGCTAGTTAGAGATGTACTCTTCGTTAATGTCCAACTAACCGAAGAGGAGTCCCCTTACTCACCCAGGCGTGACAGGCTAACACCAAACAGACAGCGTAACGTGTCTAACAAAAGGCGATGAATCAGCTCTTTGCAAGAAACGCGACAGGGACTCGTTGGCAAGTGTACTTATGATACAAAACCGAATAATAAATCTCAGTGTTACTGTGATTGTAAAATTCTGTCATAAAATTGTTGCGGCATGAAGAAAAAGACTGAATTACTCAGCTCAGAATTCCAAGCACTTGTCAATGGACCTGAAATCTCATGTTTACATGACACAAAAACTGACGATTCAGATGTAATAGAAATTGATGGCTATGAATTTAAAATGAAAACAGGGTCAAATATGGTAAAATAAATACCGGGGGTATTATACTAGCCATATAAACAAGAAATAAGAAAATTAATTAACATACATGAAACGGAATCAAAAGCTGTATTATGCTTTAAAATTTCGAAAAGACTAACTATGTATTTGTATCAATGCTCTAACAAGAACTAGTTTAGAATATTTTATTATTGAAAATGCAATGGCAACATATGACCAATTTGATGAAATTTTCGAGAACTTGGAAGATGATCTGACATGTTTAGGCAACAAAGGGGAGAGAAACAATAAAGACTAACATCAAAATGCATAAGGTAAAATTCTGTTAGAAATGTGCAAAGCAAATAATATGTTTATTGTAAATGGGCGCATTGGTGACAATTTACCAGGCGGGCTAAAATGTAAAGGTTCTCGAGCACTGTAGATTACTTCCTCAGTATTTACAGCAAAATACAAATGTAGCTGTGTCTTAAGGTTGATTGTTTAGAAAAAAAATAAAACCATGTGGTCCTTCTGAAAGAAACTTATACGTACAATCTATTGACATCAAACACCGTTTGGGAATAGTATTAGCAGAACAGAATGTTTTAAAATTGCAAAACAGAAATTAGCTAAAAGAGCTACAAAACCATTATATGCAATGTTAAAAAAGGGGAGATTACATAACATATCAATACAGTGTCAACTAGCTTCATTTGACAAAATTGTCCAAGCTTTACTGACTTAAATGATTTTCTCTATATATCCCTTTGTAAAAATTCGATCCCCAAAGTATGGGCCTACCTTTGTCCCGGAGATCATGATTTGAACAAATTTAAATTTACACTACCTAAGAATGCTTTCACACAAGTTTCAGCCTCTGGCCAAACATTTTTTGAGAAAAAGATTTTTAAATATTTTTCTCAATATAATCCTGTGTAAATATTGACCCCCATTGTGGCCCGATCCTACCCCCCAAAGACCATGATTTGAACAAACTTGAATCATCACTACCTGAGATGCTTTCACACAAGTTTCAACTTTTTTTTAAATTAATTTTTTAGAAGATTTTTGAAAAATACCAGCAAAACGTCTTTAACTTTATACAAACGATCTCCTTTTCAAGAAAGGACGTGGTCCTTTACCAATGTGAAAAGTTTACGACAACGACAACGACGAAGGCAGACAACGGACAAAAACCTTCGGATCACGTGGGCTAAACACTAAAATTGATATCCCTGCGTAATGGTTTTCTTTATTCATGCCGAAAATGCCGATAAGATTAAGTTTATTAGCATAGTTAATAGTACGATACATGGGATGAAAGACGGTCCCCAAACAGTTTATCATTTGTCTATATATCTAGCTTTTCCTTATTCCTAAATTTGCAGGTAAGTTGTAGCGTTTGATGACGTATGCAAAACAATTCGTATACGTTGATTTATTGAAAGACAGTTTCCTGTTTTCGACAAACTTACATTACCTCTTTAATTCCGTACATATATTCGTACATATATTTTAAAAATGTTTACCCTTTTTGTTTTTAATAGTAAACTCTAGCCTTATATTCTTTTGTGATATTTTAACTAATTAGCAATTTGTATTTTGGTTCTTTTTTTTACTGCATGAATATTTGATTAGTCTACCGAATTTTTAAAGGCAAAAAAAATTATTCATAATTTTAAAATCTACAAAAAAAAATATTCAGTCTTATTTCTTAATTTTAATTTATCAATAATGTAAACTGAATGAACTTTAAAAAATGTGTGACGTCATCGTTCGTTTAACTAAGTCCATCAAATCTTATAATTGCAAACTTTTTCTCCGAAATAAAAATGTGATGACAAAGACAGCAATATAAATACTGCACACTTTTACTAATTTTTTTGTTATCATGCACTCTGCATCATATTTTTTTTTATCATAAGTATTCGCTGTCGCCGAGGTGGTTACTACAAAATTATTAAGAAGTATTAAAAAACTTAGGAAGAAATCCTTCTTAAATTATAACTAGTTTTAAGAAATATGCAAATATACATTATATATATTTTTATGCTAGTTTGACTTATAAATTGTTTCTGGTTTGGCATTTAAAAAGGACAAGGCATGGACGCAGTACAGTTTATGCTATAAAATGCCAAAGAATATCATCTTTTTTTTTCAATAGAATATGATAACGTGACAGATTCAAAGGTGAATTGATATATATATATATATATATATATATAGAGGGAGAGAGAATGTTAAAGTATTTTTGTCTCAATGCCCAGCGTATGTAAATTATTTTTTTTCTACAGTAGCTTGTGATTCTACAATTTTTCAAACATTAAATCAATTAATCAATAGATCAATACAGAAAGTTAGATTTCCGCAATCATTTAGTTTCGCTGTTAATGAAATGATTAAGCAATAAAGATTAACTGATATTCCAGTTCGCAAAGTGTTTATACATATCTTTAGAGAATACTAGTATATTACTCTAGTTTTGAAAATCAGAATTATTATTGAATAAGACTTTGTTGTGGCTTTAAGCGAAATGATGTTGACAATATTCAATAAAATAGCATTAAGATTAGTTTTCATCAGCACGTCTCGCGCGTTCAAAGGTATTTCTTTTTCGGCCTATCATTATTCTGAAAACAAAATGCTTTCTTTGAGCGGAGTTTCCAATTTCAGAAATGACAATACGTATGGTGATGTATGAAAAACAATTATTATAAATTATAGATTGATCAACATGTTGGGAAACGTGAACTTTTTGAACTGTTGTTTATATCGCTGGCATATTCCTTTTATGAATAAATGGCAAATAAGGTTGTACTAGCAATATATATTGCTGGATTAAAAATAAAGTAATTAGGGCTTTACTTTACACTGCTTCATAAGTTGTGTTATTTTGAGTGCATGAAGTAATTTTGAACGATAAGAATTCCCAATATAATTTTATTTTGTAGCCTTTATTTCTTAGATAATTCAATACGTTATATGATGATTTTGACCCTTAGGTAAGGTAAGTCCAAACTAATTAATTTCAAAGTAAGAAAGGATCTAAAACATAAGGAGCATTCTTGAGTGTTACAAATTCCTACTTGCTGATTTATCTATTGACTTATACTGCATTTAAGTTAATTTTGATGTAACCTGTTTTCATAACGTGATAAATGTATGTTAATAATAGATTATCAAACTGTATTCCAGAGACGGAGCTGCTGTAACAGATGTATTCCAATTTATCGACTCATATTAAGTAAGTTGGTTTCCAGTGCAAGAAAGCTACATATATAGTGTAGAAATAGTATAGTTACATGTAGATTAGCAGGTACATATATAAATCATAAGATGGAGTGTATTCAACATGTAGAAGAATGCCTATCACTTTAATCTTGTCTTGATTTTAGTCATCATTCCTCATTCCCTGTTTATCTATTACGTCACCTAAATGACCTATTTCCCCCATAATTCTTTAAAAATAAAATACTATCATTTTTGATATATTTTACATTCGGAAGTACAGAGAGAATTCTGCTCGAGTACGATTTTAACATGTTTTTCTTCAGATAGTTATACACATTATATTAAAAAATGGTACTCGAGCAAGCCTATGCTCGATGTTTCCCAATTGAGAAACCATTGGAAAAGACCAATATTTTGCTACAAAACATTATTTTATCAAAATAAGGCAATCTCCATGACATCATTTCTACATAATGACGTAATTGTGCTAATAACCTTTTACACCCTGATTTTCTATATGATTTTAATTATCTTTCACCTTATTTTTATAGCTCTTTATAAAACTTTGATTTTGGGGGCAAAAAATGCATATTGTCGCAAATAGTCCTTTAAAAAGTGTTCTAACGTCGTTTATTATTTTTTTTTATCAATGACGATGTCAATCTGATGAGTAAAATTCTTCACAACAGCCACTGCACGGATCCCGTTTTCTCAAATCTTCTCACAATTTAAAGAATTTGTTTGTTGAAATGGGTTTCTCCAGGATTTTTTTTTTCATAATTCGTACGACTTTATCTGGTGTTCGTGTTTGATACAATTTTAAAACAGAAAATGGATGCACTCTGGTTAGGGTCTTGTTATACTCTGTCCCAAGATATCCTGGATTCACAATTGGCTTAATTTCTTGATATTTATAAATACCTCAGGATTTTAACGATGTTCATTCAAGAGTATGAAAAAATTCCAAGATTTCTCAGTCGAAACGCCCCTGTTAGCTTATCAGGTTTCAATACAATGCTAAAAAATGTGATGTCTACGGAGATTTTGTATTGCAGCTAGCCCGGATGATAACGTTGAAAATTTGCGCGATGTATTCCGAGTGTATTCCGAATGGAGAAAAGATGTAAACATTCCCCATTATAAATCTCCGTATGGAATCTGTTTTCGTTCCTGTGAATTTTTTCGAGTAAAAGATGATAATGTGTCAATGAAATTATCTTGGAAATTATCCCTTTCAACTATTTCAATTGCACTTCTTTCACAGGTATGTGTATTTTTATTAAAAATCACCAAAATGTGCTGCATAAATATCTTGGGACAGACTATAGGTTTAAGTTAGATTGAAATTCAATTCAACCAAAGAAATATGGTACAAGTTTTTCCATAACTTTTTATTTAAAAAATTAAAAAATCAAATAAAAAATGAAAAGATTTTAACAAATAATATTTATTGTATTTTATCACATGTTTATGTCAATAAGCGGTGGGTATCACTCATGGGATAAATTTTTGATATTCCATTGTGTGTTCGTTCGCCACATGACGTCATAAATTATACATTACGTAACTTTAGGGGATGATTGGCATAGATTGAAAAATTAACCGAATAATTTATTTGAAACGTGTAGAGTAATTAATGTGAAGCATTTAATCCTGTTTAATTTTTATTTTTTAAATTAATAAAAATGTGTTAGAAAATTAAATACTTCTTTGTATATGTGTTGAGCGACTCACAATTATAATATCAACAGAAAAGATTGAGCTTTTACAATTAACGATGAAAACATGTGATAAAAAGAATATCTTATGGTTTGCGATGGTTTTTTATCCAACTTGTTGTGTGTTTTCTATCCCCTCGCCAAGGCTCGAGGATAGAAGACACACAACTCGTTGGATAAAAATCATATACCATCGCTAACGATAAGAGATCCTATCTTTTAAATATGCTAGGTTCAATAAGTTGAACAAAAAAAAATGAAATGGAATTTGGTATACTTTGTTTTATTACATTGAGACAGGCCAAAAATTCTAATATTCCATACAAATTGCTGCAATTTACTCTTTACATTGTATAAGACCAATCACCAAATTCTGAGAAAATTACCAGTCAGAATAAGTACAATGTTTTATATCGTAGTTTTCTGATATTTTTAACTTTTCAAATTTTGTCCACCTTTTATGATTTTTTTAGGATTTTAGACATTTCATAGATCCCTCTGATGGTAATTAAAAAACCCCAAACAATTCTTAAATTTTGGCAACACCCGTAAGCCTTCAAGGACTGCACTATTCGATTTCAAAAAAGATATTGGTACTTCATCTAACACTGTGCACTGCTACCTACAATAGCTTTCTTTAAAGTACACATAAACATTACAAGGTCAGTATTAAGATAACACTGTTGTAACACTAGCAAAAGTTAATTCCATACGATATATTCCCTAACTTGACTTTACAATGGCTATCTTAATATTTACAATTGAAGAAATTCAAACTGTTCAGATTCATTTAAAATTTTTAACAACAGTGAATTTTTCAGTTTTTAGTAGGATATTTAAAAGGGGGATGACTGCAAAAGATGATTAAGCGCGTACCTGTATTGTAATTAAGAATGTTTACACATGTAATACCTATACATCTTTGTATATTATAATTCGTAGAGGTGTACTTTTTCAAATGTTTTTAAGTGCTGTTTACTATCGGGTGGCTATTAGTTTATCAGTTTTTGTTAATATCAAGATCTGTTTAATGAAATGAGCCTTCAATTTCTGAAAATTCCGATATGATTTTTTTTTTCAATTATGCCCTATTATAATAAATGTTGTTTATCAAGTTTATAAGGGCTTGAGTTAAAGTTTTTATGCTCCTAACGTCCAAAATATCTTATGGATATCATCTAAATTAGTTAATTCAAACGGGTTGATTGGTGCTGATTAAAATATAGAACATCAATATTTGCTATGGCAGTTTAAAAGTGATTGTAAAAGCCAAAATATAAGATACGAAATGTAAGAAAATGTCATTTCCAATAAAAGTTGGGGATGGGGAAACAAACCGAAAATCTCGGAGTGTTTTCCTGTAAAAAGCATACATCTCTCTGAAACGGTACATCAAATGCGATTGACCTCTTTTGGCAAACAATATTAAATTATACATAATTATCAGGATTAAGAATTAACCTGGGTTTAGAATAATTGCTATTGAAAATATCCTTATTTATAGTTAAAGGTAATAAATTTTTAAACCACAATTTTGTGCTTTATTACGGAAGCGTATTAGTGCCACATATACACTTCACATTTTTTTATTTTCTACACTTTAAAGTGTAAATTTTACACTTTAATCTGTAAATTTTACACTTCAATCTGTAAAATTCTTACTTTAATCTGTAAAATTTACACTTTGAAGTGTAAAATTCACACTTTAAAGTGTAAAATGCACACTTTAAAGTGTAAAATGCACACTTTAATCTGTAAAATTCACACTTTAAAGTGAAAATTTACACTTTAATCTGTAAATTTTACACTTTCATCTGTAAATTTTACACTTCAATCTGTAAGATTCACACTTTAATCTGTAAATTCACACTTTAATCTGTAAAATTCACACTTTAATCTGTAAAATTTACACTTAAATCATTAAAATTCACACTTTCAAGTGTAAAATTCACACTTTAATCTGTAAATTTTACACTTTAATCTCTAAATTTCACACTTAAATCTGTAAATTTTACACTTTAATCTGTAAATTTTACACTTTAATGTGTATAATTCACACTTTAATCTGTAAATTTTACACTTTAATCTGTAAATTTTACACTTTAAAGTGTAAAATTCACACTTTAAAGTGTAAAATTTACACACTATCTTGTAAAATTGGCTCATATATACACATACATTGGAGAGTATTTATCTTTTCCGATGGTTTGGACTGAAATATTTTAATTAGCAAATAATTCAAACTTTGTCTTCAATACAGTGACATTATTACACAGTGATATTTTTAAAATACCGTGGAATTTTCAAATAGATATCAGTGGTTTTATGCCGTGGCTTTCTTCCACACTTTTTTATGATGATTTTACAATAAAAATAAAAAATAGTGTTGAATTACTGATCATTCAAAGAATGTACATTATGTGGCATTCTGTCTAAACCTCGATTTAGCATATGTACGTTCAGTACTTTGAGTTGTGTACGTACTACAAAAACTTGATTAAATAAAATTGTACTGTATACAAATGAATAAAATTGATGCTTTAAACTAGTAAAAGTCTTGTATACATTTAGCAGGCTTGAAGACTGTGTATTTGCATAAAAGTGAACAAAAAGTCAAAAACCTCAAAACATGTTACAGATAATTCTACATTTTATGTTGCGGCCACCACATAAATATAATTATGTGGTGGCCGGCTGGCCGTCAGATAAATTAGTGGTGATCGCTAGTTTTTAGTCCATTGAATTATCACTTTTTTCAGTTTTTGCGAAACTTTTAATCTGATTGAAAAAGACGAGGGAAACAGCTTGCATTATAAAAAGCCCTTAGCGTTAAACATTTTTTTGGCCATGTGAAACTGATACATTTTGTCTAAGAGAATTTAATTATAACTGTTTCAGTTTTTGAAAAATTGAATACTGTTAATGAGAACTCATTTCTCGATTGCAATGTTTATTATTAAAGCAGGATCAAAGAAATGTCCGACATTTAATTAAAACAACCATGTGGTGTTGACATAGTATTTTACAGATTAATGTGTGATTTTAACAGATATATGTGTAAAATTTACAGATTAAAGTGTGAAATTTACAGATTAAAGTGTAAAATTTACAGATTAAAGTGTAAAATTTACAAATCAAAGTGTAAAATTTACAGATTAAAGTGTGAATTTTACAGATAAAAGTGTAAATTTTACAGATTAAAGTGTGAATTTTACACTTTAAAGTGTGAATTCTACAGATTAATGTGTGAATTTTACAGATTAAAGTGTAAAATTTACAGATTAAAGTGTAAAATTGACAGATTAAAGTGTGAATTTTACACTTTAAAGTGTAAATTTACAGATTAAAGTGTGAATTTTACACTTTAAAGTGTAAATTTTACAGATTAAAGTGTGAATTTTACAGATTAAAGTGTAAAATTTACAGATTTAAGTGTAAAATTTACAGATTAAAGTGTATAATTTACAAATTTAAGTGTGAATTTTACACTTTAAAGTGTGAATTTTACAGATTAATGTGTGAATTTTACAGATTAAAGTGTAAATTTTACAGATTAAAGTGTAAAATTTTCAGATTAAAGTGTAAAATTTACAGATTAAAGTGTACATTTTACAGATTAAAGTGTAAAATTTTCAGATTAAAGTGTAAAATTTACAGATTAAAGTGTAAATTTTACAGATTAAAGTGTGAATTTTACACTTTAAAGTGTAAATTTTACAGATTAAAGTGTGGATTTTACAGATTAAAGTGTAAAATTTACAGATTAAAGTGTGAATTTTACAGACTAAAGTGTAAAATTTACAGATTAAAGTGTAAATTTTACAGATTTAAGTGTAAATTTTACACTTTAAAGTGTGAATTTTACAGATTAAAGTGTAAATATTACAGATTAAAGTGTAAAATTTACACTTTAAAGTGTAGAAAATAAAAAAAAATGTGAAGTGTATATGTGGCACTAATACGCTTCCGTACTTTATATGATTTTTGCAAATAATTTGTTTAAAAAATATTGTTAGTTTAAAGATGACAGTAAGTTTGTCTCTGGGACAATCGTCTTCCCTGTTCCTCCCAAAAAACTATAGAAATACTACTTAAACATGCATGTTATCATTGCTGTAGTTAGAAAAAAACATGACCCATTTTATATTAACTATGGTTAAGAGTAAAATGTTTAAAAACTAACCAGATTGGATTGACAGTTCTAATATCAAAAAAGAGATACATATACCTTTGCTTAACAAAACCTATTTTCATATTTTACAATTATGAAAAAAAATTTATACAAATTCACATTAGGGTGGCTGACCAAAAATACCAAGAACTTTTAGAACGGCAAACATGATTATGTACATACCTGTATCGTTATTTTGTGTACATCTTGGTACTGATGCTTCTATGGTTTCATTAATATTCAAGGGTATCAATTTTCGTGGATAAAGTGAAAATCACAGTTTCAAGGATACGTAAATTCGTGGCCAGTGGTCTTATCAATACAAAATGTTATTAGAAATTGCACTTCAATGAACACTTAATTTCGTGGATCAACTAAATAACGAAATCCATTAACATTGGTATTCAACGAATATTGATGAAACCACAGTATCTTTTAATGTCCAGGTAATTAAAACTTTATTTCTCGACTGATAATTTTAAATCGCCTACACATAGAGGCATACTGGTATTCTATTTAACTGAGTATTTTATGTTCAACTTAAAATTATTGATAAAAACCACTATTGTGCCTTTTTCATTAAAAAAAAATACAACTCCTCAGTGTCATGTACATGTACAATGGAGTGAAATTTAGACCCACACCCTCCATTTTGGGCAATAATGTCTTATGACATCATCCAATTTGTAACAATTGATATATCAGTAATAAACAAATGAATATTTAAGCAACACTATAATGAAGTACATGTATGTGTAGCATATGGCGTGTCTTTAATGACTTCTAAATGATATGGACGTTTTTACAAATATTACAATAATATTTGTTGGATTGTTGAATCTTTTGCTATCTAGTATAAATCTTTGTATGGTATGAAACAGTTTTTTAATTTCTGCAATACTAAGAAAACTTGATCTGTAAAGAAGTAAGTTAGGATGCGTAGAGTTTGCGAGAGTTTATTGTTATGTTTCGTATAGTAGCATAGTTTGGACAATGTAGAAGAAAGTGGTCAGTATTTTCTACTGACCCACACGAGAACAACATCATCTCAAATTATTAAAGGGACATCATCACGATTTAGAAAAATTGTTTTTCCGTTGCTATTGTTTACAATGCTTCAGTAACGTAGTCGTAAGAGGGAACCAAAATTTGAGTGTTTACCCGTATGCAGTATACAATATATTTACAATACAAACTATATGACATATTAAAGTATACAAGCTACATGTGTGTCGAATAAGTATATTTATTTAAACAACCAATAAATTAAATGCTAAGGAATGATAAATTAGTATTTCACAATCTGAATGATTTTTCAATTTTTTATAAATGCTTACCAATAATAAATTAGTACGAATCTAAATGATTTTTCAATTATGGAAAATCAACCTTGTTTTATTTTTTTAGGCATATCATTTTGAATTTTGCATTACTATATAGGGTAAACACATATCTCCCTCAAGACTTGATTTTCATAATGATATGTAATAAAACACCTCTGCATAAATTGGACACCTTTCATATATATATGTATGGGTTTTTATGAAACTTCTTTAAGTGATAGGTAAGTCTTTTGTGGAATCTTTCAGCAACTAAGACAAAATAAATAAGGCCTTTGACTTTTGTTGTGTCAAATATCATTATGACGTAGCCCTGTCTATCTCATTGTTGACCATTCAGAGTTTTTCCCATTATAGCGCCGTGGCAACATATTTTAGCATAGTTTGTGTTATTCTGATGTGAAGATAGGTACATCCTATCCAAAACCAAGGTCTTGTTAAATTAACTCTGAAACAAACTTAGGTTTCAGGTTTCAAACAGATTGCAAAGCTTGATTTTTTTCATTTTATTATTTCCCCCCCAGCAATTCGTTTATGACCTTTTTTTAATTGAATCTTTGTATTTTGATTGTATTTTGCAATGCATATTTTATCACGATATATTACTTGTATAGACACAAGGGTGGTTGATTTGTTTTGATTTTCAGCCATTTCAGCTGACTAAAATTTAAATGTAACATATAAATAGGAGCGGTACGCAAACATAACCTTAATAAGCCTCCTCTCTTCTGCTCCTTATAGATATCATCTACTGCTCCTTGATGTGTGGTTCAATAATATACATAAATCTAGATAGTAAGACAAACTCTATCAAGATGAAAGGAAATCAACAGTAGCAGACGATAACCGAATCTCAAAGCAAACAGTGTTAAAGTGCAACATAGGGTTCCCAGTCTCACTCATGGGTTGGGAGAAAGACATTGTCACGGTTTTTGTGTTGTCTGTCCGGAATCCTGATTAATTAAGATGATACTGACGTAAAAAGCAATAGTTTACGGTGCTTTTCGTGTCTATGGCTTTTAGAAAATGTTGTAATCTGTGATGATATTACAAATGCCTTATCAGTTAAAGACTAGCTATAGAATGCGGGGGAAATGACGTTCATTTCGTAATTTCAAGAATTGATGTATTGGAAACTAATTTTACAGTAAGATATGTTATAATTTGACAGCTTATGTTTCATTTATACTGATGTACATGTAACAAACATAATGTATTGTCAAATAATTCTGTAATGCAGGTCATGTTGCATTTTCCAAATAAAACAGTTGATTTTTTCTTGTTATCATTTTTTCTAATAAATGATTTTTCTTTTAAAATGTGGATTTAGAAATGAAAATTTACTCTTGAAAAAGAATCAAAGTAGATCATTATGCTGAGCTAATTTGTACATCTACAGTACCCTTGTACAACGACACGTGACCCTGATTTGTTTATGTTTGGTTTGGTTGTACTTTAAATTTTGTTATCTCTTACTTGAACTTTCGCGTCTTATGATCCATTTATTTGCTTGACATCAAACGGTAGATTCTTAACTTTTTATTTTATATCGGTCTTTGTCCTTGAACTTTAGGGTTCTTTATTTGCAAATAAACCCTTCAACGTGAATATCTGTCTGTATGTACATATGTCAGACATAGTCGTATAAATGATACACACTCTAATCAAATTATACTCATATGAATGGCTAATGTAACACAGTGTTTATATTATTTGAAATATTTAACATCATTATCCCTAACCAAAATTGTGACAGATATCCAAATACCATGCTATGCAGTTAAGAAAAAGATCATAAATTATCGTCACAGGAAATTACTCTCCGATTTTTGGTTATGAAAAATTCATCAAAATACATACCTGTATAGGTAATTATTAAAAAACCAATGCAAGTGATGATTAACATTATGATGATAACGATATTCAACAGTTGTACAAGTACACATGTAAATATTTTTATTTGTTAATTGCACCAATGACAAAATAACGTAATTTTGTATGGCCAAGAATAATCATTTACATTTTTTAATCACAATTTGGATTCTGAATGAATATTACGATAACCACCATATAAATTATCGCAAAACGGGAACAAACTAAATCCATATCACCTTGCAGAATACCAAAGGCAATGTATCAAAAGAAAAAAAATCAAAGGATTATTTATATCTTGTGGCAGGTCAAGGTTTATACATCTAAACGTCTGTAATGTGGGAGTTCGGAGCAAAGAGGTCATGAACATTGAGGGCAACATCAATCGGGTAGGTAGATTGTACATGTTTCATAAGAAGGCCAGTTGTGTTGTGTTGTTATTGTAAACTGGGTCAATTGATAAAGCCTTGAATAACGGGGTGTAATGCTTAAAATTGTCAAACAAAAAATATTATCTTTGATTTGCTGATAAAGTTGTGAACTTTTTTTGATGTTGCGATTCTTTGATGTCATAAAACATTTGTTTAGGAAGAAAATGAACCATTGTCTTTATATTTCCTGTGTATCGCATTGAGACATAAACAGTAGATATGAATATATTTACACATTCTAAGCTTGTATCTTTGGTTATTACAGTGTCATTATATACGTTATACAATATAGTATTTCTAGACGTTACTTAATCTTTTTTAAGCATTTAGTAACTCTTCCTATTTCAAGGGCCGCAGCTATTGTTTTTGAGAGGCAAATTTAAATTTCACTCGAATGGCAACATTTTCAAACAGTATTTTATTTTTAATCCTAAATACAGCATCTTTTATACTGTATTTTATACTAATTTGTTGCTTGCAAACAAACAAATGTTATTGCTCATTATTTACTTTTGTATTTGTTCTAAGCGCATTTAATAAATATTTATTTACTAGAATCTATCGATTTTCCTCATTTCGTTTTGACGGAATTTGTCTTATACATATATTTACCTTTGCAACTTTAGTAGTGCTTTTCTTATTCAGATTTAAAAAGGTTTGAAAGTCGTAGTTATTTAATCAAAATTTATCTCCTTTTAAAGAAGAGTTTTGTATAAATATATAAGAAAGTATCGACCTCTTCTTTTACCATATTCAAATAAAAGTTTATGGCTAAAATAATCATGTCTTACATTAATATTTAAGATAGATCTGATGGTTATTTTGTTGACCCTCTAACCTTTTTAGATAAAACAAATACACAACTTAACACAAGCAAATTCTTTAATTAACATCTGCTCTGGTGAAAGGGTTTATTATATGCTTTGTTGAAGGTACGAATATCTATGTTAACCACGTAGCCAATATTTTTGCGTACAAATTCAAAACAGCCATTATACTTAAATGTTTTAGTCATGTTCTTTTATTTACTAATTTTGAATTCATTGAATTGTAAAGATTGCAGTTAGTATTACTAGTATACATATAAGATATTGTGTTATGTGTTATGATTTGCTGCACTAAAGGTTTATATCATCGTTTCGGATATAAAGTTATCACTGGGTTTTATTACCTTCCGACGAAATGATTTAAAAAAAAAAACCAACAAGAGTTATGTTTCGTACAATATTTTTTATTCAAATATATTTAACAACAATAAATAACATCTGAATTTGACATGCATTGAATGAATGAATAGAATTAATACTATGGACGAAAATGGATAAAAAAGCTTCTGGCATTAATAAATTAATTTCATGTGCAACCATCTTTGGTCAAAACACAGACATAACATTAAATCAAATATAGAGTTTAATATATATCATTGCAAATATTGCGAATAAATAATGTGACTTTCTTTTTTTTAAAACAAATTGCCGTTAAAACATTGTTTATCTCAGAAAATATTAATGCAAGCTGTACAAAGATAAAGGTAAATTTCAATATATATAATACAACAGAGTACAGTTAATAAATAAAAGACATTGACAACGGAACGCAATAAATATCAACATAGGTAATCAATCCTTCAACATGTACATACAAAGAATAAATAAATATAAATGCTGCCCTTCGTAAGTCAAGTAACGGAGAATAAACCAAAATACAGGTCCATTTGGATTTCTGGGGGGAAAGATGTGTCAAACCATCTCTGTATCGTTAAGATCAAAAGCACTCGTCATTGGATGTAGTCTTTCAACCTTTCACCGGAAAAAAATCATCTGCAAATACCATCTCAGAATCAACAGCGTTTGACGAGTTTAATTTCAAAAGGTTTAGGTCTGTTTGTTAGTCCTGCGTTCGGTTTCATGTCTGGCAAAGGGGAGCCGTCCGGGACAGTAATTTTATAGTTTTTGATCAGAGTGGCACAGAACGAGAAAACAGACATTTTGGCAATGTTCGAGCCTAAACACACACGGTGACCTATGCCAAAGGGCAGGTAGCTGTAGCGTTCTCCAGAATCTTTATAGAGAAACCGTTCTGAAAAACACCAAGAGAAACAAAAATTGAAAACACATTCTAAAAAATAAGATAGACCTTTGTATGTATTATTTTTTAATTTACATTTTATGTCAAGCAACGTTACATTTTTCTGGAGGTAATAGATTTTGAAACATTTTTGTCAACAAAAGTAAAATGAATGTCCCAACTGTAGAACGTAATTGCTATTGTTAATGTTTCGCAAACTCTCATCTTTATTTACATGCATGACACTGTGTGACATAATTTTTGTTGTTGCAGTCATCTTTGCACATACCTGGATTAAAGGTGTCGGGGTCTTTCCATGCGTTTTTGTCGTGATGAATCGCCCAGATATTCATAAGAACCATTGTGTCGGCAGGGATGTAATAGCCATTAAGTCTGAAAGACAATTAAAGATAGCTCATTAGTCTTCCATAATTAGCACGTCCTTGATGCATTTCATTAAAATTCCTCTGTGATTCTGAGTCACTTTCCGACATTATAATTTCATTTCAGAATTAGGTCTACATATCTATAAATGTAGCTTAACCTGCACGTATAGGATGAGCCCCATCCATAATGGGGATGTCTTAATTAATCATGGGTTCGGAAGAGGCTTATTTATATTAAAGTTTTGTTTGTTGTTTGTTTTTCCTCTGCGCATTTTTATGTCAGTTTCCCGGAAGGATGTATAGAAACGTCATTCATTAATCATATTGATCTCATCTTGCTGTCAAATTAAATAAATAAAAAAAACAAATGCGATGTAGAGCCTTAGTAAATATAAATACTGAGGAAATTGTCAAGCTCTTCTGTCATCATTGAGTTCTGATTTTCTCGTATTTTCCGTCAGATCACTACATGTAAATGTACATTTAAGTTTTTACTGGGGGTTTTTTGACGCATTTGAATAGAAAAAAAAATCCAGTTAAAAATGCCACACATATCTTTTTTTTTCGCTTCCTGTTTAGAACCTCTCAATGTCTTTTCAGAGCTTTTTAAAATCTGTCGAGAAAAACGGGTTTTAAATGATTAATTATATAATTTTCGTGTTTGGGGCCGAAGGTACTCGTGTTTTAAATGCTTTCTTTAGACACTTTATGGTTGAAATGTATCGACATTAATGCGTTGTGCAACTGGTAAACATTTTTCCTTTGTGAAAAGGTATGTGTCAATCGTCTTGCTAAAAACATTTAATGAAGACTTCGAGAAAGTATCTTTTTACACCGTTTACTTCATTCTTTTGAAATTTCATCCCCAAAAATGACATTGCAATATCTCACAGCGAGGAACTAATTTGTTATCCCAGACGCCACCTATAGCAGAGGAATCTCGCGAATGCTAATTTGTTTGAGTCCAAGGAATGCAAGTAATGAAGAGCATAAATTTTATATATCATGAATTTACATTTACACATTCATTTTCTGTACAAGATGACAGCGGAGTCAGAAGCGTGTCTAGTTGGTTTCATTTCAGTTTCCAAACTCTTTACTTGCAAACTTATAACTGAGGAAATCACCCAAAAGACTTTTAATTACCATTTACATTGTACAGTTAATGTTCGCACTGAAGTCATTTATTTTGTAATTTCAGTTTATTCATCTCGTAATATAAGTTCAGAACCTATACAATTTTGAAATTGTTAGACAGTTTAGTGATCGGAAAACAAGGCCAATTAATAACTTAGATAAACGTTCTTGTTATGAAGACATTCGATGTTATTAAGTTTTGGTCTAAGGCTATACCTTGTCTTTGTAAAGGTACAAATTTATTTTATATAAAGGTCAATACACCTGACCATAACAAAGCCGGTCAATTCGAAAAACTGGTCTACCTGGACAACTTCCAACGGACTTATTAATACTACTTCATGCGTCTAAATATACACCGTTTCTAATTGCTATAATCAGATAAATAAATAAATTTTTGGCAAAGGAAAACGGGAAAATCCCGTGAGCTTTTTAGTAATTTTCACGAGGTATTAAAGGCGTTTTATATCAGCATTACTCATTTTAAACCTTTTCATGAGTGATATTTTGTCTGGTCTTTTTGAGATCACGGTGTCATGCGTTCAAGGCCGAATTTGAACTTGGTGATAAGCCGGTCAGTATTTACATTGGACATCAGATTTTTCTTACTGACCCAGTGCACCAAAAGAAAGGAGGTCAGACGCATGTGCCTAGCTAAAAAAAAATTATCTTTATTTCAGTTGGATCTTATATACTGTGGAATCATTAATTTTCGTGGGGGCCAATTTTCGTGGATTGCTGAGATTTTATAGGTTCGTGGGGACGTTATTTCGTGTATTTTCTTAAACCTACAAAATGAAATATGACTTTATAACCCTAATATATAATTCGTTGATGATGTTAATTTCTGGATGATAGGTACCCATGAAATCCACGAAAATTGAGCCACCACGAAATCTAATGATTCCACAGTAATCTATGTAATTCAGACCATATTTCTTTGAATTTGTTAATTTTAAATGTATGAACCCCCTCCCTCAGATGTATTTCAATTATTCGTAATATATAAAATATGTTTTGAATTAAACAATAAAAAAAATACTTACTCAGTATCGCGTAGGGTTCTGTGGGGGAAACCGACAGGAAGTATGCATGCCATGCGCAGAGTCTCTTTGACTGTTGCCTCTAAAAGTGGATAGTTTGCGCGTTCAAAAGGATTCGGCAGCTCGTCTTCTTCCGAGTTTTCGTGGATTTCTTCATAAATTTTTTCTTGCCACTAAAAGAATAATAATGACTATAATAAATCAAAATTTCAAACATTGTATAGACAAAGGTTTTAGGCTTTCAAACTCCTAAAATTGAATTATAGAACAAAAATTTTTCTTCCGTACTTTAATTTCCATAATGGTCGGACTCGTTTTAGATTTCTTTAAAAATAATGTCAAAGATTAAGAAAGGCTGTCTCATAAATACTTTTCATTAAAGAAACCAAGATGTAATATGTCAACTACTTAGATACCTTTGTATCAAAAAAGCATGTATACGACCATCTAATTATCATACAAAAGTAATTAATAAATGATTATTGCCCGTTTTAATTTCGCTTTACAGAATATTTTGATGTACATAAATTTTGATAGACTATATGAAACCTGACAACAGTTTATGATTTAGGAACTTATCTCTTGTATCCTGTTAATTGATTAAATGCCATAATTATCATTAGGCCAATGCTAAAGGTATTTAAGTACTATTTAAGGCGAACACTCTAACATACTGTAAATTTTATATAATTTAGTGTCTTAAAGTAAGAGATGAAACTGAAAAGTCAAATAAAGAATGCTCTGCATTCTGCAAAGGTAATATGGGATATCCACTTTGAATCTTGTACAATGCATCGCTGATATTCTTTTCTTATACATGTAATCTTGTTTTAGAGAAAATCATTTTTTTCTCTCACCTGTGGATTATGAATCAGGTACAAAATAAACCATAGTATGGTCATTGTTGTCGATTCGATCCCCCCGCCAAACAGTTCGTGAACGATGTGGCCGATGTTTTGGTCTGACAGTAACCGAATTTCTTCTTCATTGCCAGATTCCAAGGCCTCCTTTTGTATTTTTAGCATTATGTCTACGAGGTCTCTATCCTTTTCCTCCGTTCGCGTTTCCTATATAAAAAAAAGATCAAAATACGTAATGACTTTCATGTTTATGACGTCAAATTTCTATAATTAGAAAGTTTTTCCAATCCTTGAAAGTTCAAGTTATTACTGTGATATATATATATTGAGCATTCGTGTGTGCTTCCATCGTTTTAATTATGATTTTATTTTTTGATTTGATATATTTCTAAAGACCATAAAACTTTTAACCTCTCTTGTTAGCTAGAGGGATAACGTTACCGTTGAGATAATTTGTGGAAATAAAAGATATAATGCCGAAGACCGAAACCAATAATTCCGTAAAATTGACGTATATGAACATCTGTAAAATGACTGCTATTAGTGTACATGATAGCTAAGCAAAATGAATTTATGTCCCTTTATCGGTACATAAAACTTAGATTAAAGGCAGCAGAAAATATTACCTACAGCTCTTAAAAAATTATGTTAACTTTAATTTTGGCTTCCAGAATTCAACAAATTATATCTTTTATTAAACATTATAAGGTGTTTGATCCCTGTAATTGATCCAAAAACAGTATTTGAGTGAAATAAAAAATACTGAAAGGCCATAAAAAAGAAACTTCAAGGGATATTCAATAGTCCTAAAGGTTACGTTAATGGTTAACTATTGTTTCACCAATTTAGATCATGGCCCTTTTTTGCCAGATAAATATATATTCTTTTAAAAACAAACTTAAATAATACACACCCTGTGTTCACGGATAACCCGGTTTATCCAGATATCCTTCTTTTCAAGACTTGTTAAAAATCGTCTCCAGCTTGGGATAGGAAAATGCTGAAAAAGAAAAGATAAATCATGAATCAAAATGAACATTTTTCTTGCATTATTCTCAATAATCTCTACAACACGTTACTTTTGAAATTAATAAAACTAATACCCCTTTTAATTTTTTGTCAAATAAAACTGCATAAAATTTTTCCAAAAAGTAGATTGTATTTATATATTTGCAGCAGGTCTTGTAAGCAACATTGTTTGAATATCACTCTTTAGGTGTTCTTTCTGTGAGAAGAATTTTATTTCCCCGTCATTTTAAATAACTAGTGTATCCAGACTTGCTTTTAGAGATTTAAACTGTTAAAGATCCGATTCGTGTTACAGTCTTGAAAAATCAAAAGAATTTGTGAACTGGGTTATGGTCAATCGAGTTTAGTAGGACACCTTGTCTACTAAGCGTTTGTGTGTCTAGTAAGCTAAAGCAAACATTCCGACGCAGGATAGCGGCCTCTGACCCCCATACGAATGGGGGGCAGGTTTGTTTTGGCGCCGATGGCCTTATCTGGACTTTGACCACCTAGCCCCTACCAGTAGTGGGCTTTTGTGTGGGCAGATGGGGGAGTAGACGTGTTTCGTAAATATTTACACCCTTTTCAAGTGGGTCGTGTTTATCCATTAGTGTAGTTGCATAAGGTCATTGTTAATATCAAAATGCCTTAATATGGACAAAGTTGAGAATTTCCATCGCGAAACCAATCTCGACTTGTCTCTAAATTGAACATGTATATATTTATTTGCTCCTTGTCTTTACAACAATCACTGTTCTATAAATTTAATATCAAAATAATTCCCTTCCTTTTTTTGTGATATCACTGTCAGTACTAGTCCATTCATGATCGTAAATAACTCCAGATTAAAAAAACAGACTAAAACAGTCCTCATTATCATTTAATTTCGTGTACCAGGTAATTAAATTTGTCCAGACTTTAACAATTAGGTGACATTGGAGCCAATTCAATAAGACTTGCTGCGCTCATAATGACAATTAATTCAAAAGCTCGTTTCTGATTTCTTGATACAGCAGAAAAAAAACTGATCTATGTTTCCCGGATAGCGTGGGTTCACTTAATTTTTTTTTTATTAGATAATATAAATCTACCAAAAACCTACTCTAACCATCTGCTACCGATACGCTATTTGACCTCGCAGAAAAAAAAATAATTCGGGCAAATAAACGCTACGTAAGCGATATAATTAAATCATTTTTATTGCATGTAAAATGTATTTGATATTCTAATAAGACTGTGTATTTTTATGGGGAAAAAAATCTGCCGATGTAGGTTGGGTTTTTTTTATTGTCATTCCCATTTTAGAGCCTTTAATTGTCTGAACGATTTGCCCGTATAAAAAGAATTTTTAAAATCATGCATTTTGACCTCCAGTTGAAGTGTCGCAAATGAAATATTTGAAAAATTTACTCACTTTAACAAAATACTCTAGATATTTAATGCATTGCTCGCTATCGTATTGTTTTCTCCATTGAAGGGTTTTGTTCCGGTAATTATAAAATAAGACGCCTGAAGAAAACGATATGCATACAGACAATAGATAGGAAACATGAGGCATTTAAAACCACTGCATGTGCAATTCGAGACAGAGAGCGTTAAACAAAAAAAAAGTCGCTCCTGTACATTCCGGAACACTTTTTCTCAATCTATCAACTGTTGGGGGATTTCTAATCTCAAGTGTCCCTGAAATTCCTTCCAAGTAAACACCCCTTCGAAATAAGGATGGGTAACGTTTTACATCGCCGTGCAATGCAATTGATAGTTAACGGTTAGGTCCTTAAACGGATCGTGGTTGTAAACTTAAAAATAAACATGATGAATGCTAGGGTGCGACTGAGAAGCTATACTCCGAAGAATTTCCATGTTCTATCATCGTCAGGTAGAGATATTTGACACGTCAAGCAATTGGTTAATGAAATTTTTTAAAGATATTGCATGAGTTAACAACAGGTGTACGTCAATCAATTTGTTTAGATTTTGTTATTTTAATGATACTTAGTTTTTATTTTACTTATCATGGTCTTCGTTGCACGTCTATCTGATTAGACTTAAGAATATCCTATGAGACAAAAGCAAGGATATCCTATCAGGTAAGAAAATGCGCACAGCGTAAAAAAATTTAATGAATGAAATTCAGTCAATAAGCTTCTATACACCTCGCGATTTAGCTATTTCATTCATGTCTGGACCCTTGCCAATATTATTGACAACTAAAATACACCTCTATATAATACGTCAATACATTTTAAGGTAGCAATCATTCCTTCTATATCCTTTCTATAAATTACATCATTAATTTCATGACATCCAATTATCATGCACCTTGAATTCATATTTGAATGAATTCTTCCCCCTTTTCTCCTTTATTAATAATCCTGTCAATGTACTTTGTGGTCCATTCCAAAACGAATTCCTTACAAGTACCACAATTCCTAACTTATATTTTTTTTACGATTGATAATAATTATCTCAGTGTGGAAAATAAAATCAAATTAGATTAGGCACCGTCAAACACATAGGTGCAAAATTCTTTAGTCTGCTTAATATTTTGAAGACTCTCTTAGGTGACCTATATAAAAGAAATTGTTTATAATGGTTTGAAAATGACTGACCCTCTCGATCCATGGCTTATATTTAAAACCTCTCTATTTCAATAGAAGATCGACTCTTAAGCATATTGTGCTAATCATCAAGACGATTTCTTTAATGAGCTTGATCTCAAAATATTAAGTAGCGGTAAAAGAAAATATAAAAAAAAATCCACCTTACCTCTAACCACGGAATAACATCAACGATATTGAAACTCTCAATGTTGTCCACAATGTCTTGAACAATTCTCAACTGTTCGTGGAACTGCTCATCGACGTCATCGAATCGTCTGCTGAGTATGCACTGGCACAACACGTTGGCCACCACACGGGCCACTTGAAATTTGGGATCGAACGAAACACTTTCACTAGAGAAGGTCTTCATTTTGTCCTCTAAGCTTCTGGACTCGTTCAGAATGATATGCTTGAGTCTGTCCTTATCGGAATGAGTCTGTGATGAAAGAAACGAGTGGACGATACGACGATGAATTTTTAGCTCCGGGAGGACGTCGTTCATCACAATGTCTTTCCCCTCCCCAAGAAGAACTTCCACGGTCTTCCTCTTCCGCGGACGTCCGGAGAACACTTTCCCTTGTCTGACCAAACTGGCCACGGCAGCATCCATACTGTTCACCACTAAAACATTCTCACTCCCCATCTTCATCCAGACTAGATTCCCAAATATGTCGGCAAGATTTGTTAGAGCTATGTGTAAGTCTTGCCCAATAATTTGAGGCAAGTTTCCGACTAGTGGCCACGCGACGGGTCCGGGCGGTAGGAACGAACGCAGTCGCCTGTCTCTTAGATACACAGAAGTCAAGTAGAACACAACTATCATAATAACCCCCGTAATGGCCCAGTCCATGGATAACAAGCTAAGCAGAAGCATGGTATATTTGTCTTGTGAAACGTTAAACAAGATAAAAGTCAATGAAACACTTCTAAAGTTGTTATGTAATTTGTCGTTCCAGGTATTCACTTGTCACTAATCATTTCTTGTACGATGTTAACATTCTGCTTTCAGCGTTTTTATTTGCGAGAAATATTCACACTCCACTATCTTATAAGGAGTAACAAACCGCGTGGTATAGTACTCCATCGATTTCTGATTGGTCGAGTCTATCACGTGGCTTTGTTTATAAACAACACAATTGCCCACGTGGCTTCTCGTATCGACAAGTGACCTGCGTTTCTCAACAGTGTGTCCGTTTACCTGTGCAGTAAACCGACCTTGGACCCAGGGAATAGATGATGGATTGGGCTGCATTCTTTAGATTTTCACAAAAGCGAGAGATCTGCAAGAAGGGGAAAAGTCATCTTTATGATATCGTGCTTGTCACGCCGGGATGACAACAGCGTCTAGCGATACCATACCTGACTAGTTTAATTATCCTGAGTGTGAAGCTTTATTAGAAAATTGCAGATTAATTATTCGTTGGATGTGTGGTGTTAGTGTATGAAATAAATCTTCAAAATGTATCTGTGGTTTTCCTTTGCTAAACATGAAATCTGAAATATTAAGTAAGTGTATTCATTATTTGTCCTTTTGTTTTCTCTCCTTGTTTATAATTAACAACGGTGAATTAACGGATAATTAAGCTGTTTACTTCTAGACACCTCTGATTATTTTTGGCAACCGTCCAATTTGTCAAATGGTCATTATTTAAAAAAAAAAATTGATAAATGACTATTTTGTGCTGCCAATAATCAAAAATTGCGTTGCCTTGTACTTATTTGATATAAAGACATCTCTCCGATACTTTTTTCAGATCGGCGTGCCTTTAACAAATATTCTACTACCTTTAGATTAAATCGACCGATATGAGCAGACGACAGTCAATTTGCCGTCTCTCGATTCACAGGTTTTACAGGCATCTCACATTTATGCTTGTTATACAGTAACTTCTATAATATTAATGAATTGCTTATCAGATCAGTAAAACGAATTTATTATGATTAAAAAATGCATGAAATGCTTTAGCAGAAATACCTTGGGAAATCCTCTCATACTGATAAATAATTTCTAGAACGCGATGTACATGTACGCCAATGGTTTCTAGTCATGATTCGTTATTTAAGTGGGACTTTTAACACTTCAGTCTAAACCTGTTGCCCTTGTTTTATGTTCTCCTTTTGACCTTTATTTATACAAAACTGTGTTGTTATTACAAAAGGCTTAAACTTTCATATTCTTGAAATTAATATCAATACAAAGCTTATTGATTTTTTTTTTATTTGAGTAATGACATCTGTTGTCTCTTTAGTATGGAAGTTTCTTTGTTAAATAGATAAGCAAATCAACACAAGCATACACCTTAATAAAGATATAAAGATATATATTCAGGACCCAGTAACGTTATTTATCTATGAAAGACAATTATGTATTTCTTTAATAGACAAGATAAACAGCAAAAAAAATTGCAAGATAATATAGACATATAATATTCTATTTGTCTTGACACATTTGCATTAGGGAGTCAGTAAAATATGGCAATGTCTAATGGATGCTTAACAATTTTTTAAATCTTTTCAAATTTTTATTATAACTATCTATATGAATGAATACATGTACCTTCCCTTAATTGCATGAAAACGACTTCGTTAATCAGTTTTAAAAGAAATACAATTAAAATATGTAAGTATAAATATTCAGTTGAAAATTAATACTTTTAATTAATGAGTTAATTAAGTTATCACACTAATTTAATAGTCTGCAAGTCGTACTAGTCATTCTGATCATTTGCTGCGTTTTCATTCAATTAATTCATTAAAAAACCACTATGCGAAAAATAATTGATTAAAATATCTGGTCAATTTGTTTTTAGATACGTCGGAAGAACCTTGTGCACCTAATGTGCGAACGAAACGTGGCCTGAGGAATATTGAGAAATGATAGGTTATAACTATTTACACGTTAAAATCAATTAATTTTAAAATTCAGTTGGACTATGACGTCTGTGGAAATGACGTAATAATGTATGCACATTTTATTTATTTATTTAGTTTTTATTAATTTGTATAAAACGTAGGAGTACACCTTGTTTTCGTTATTTGACGAAAATATGAAAGGAAAATTGGTAAAAAAAAAAAAAAAAAATTAAACAAATTTGTATAGCAAAAATCTCGAAATTTTTTATATTTTGTAGCTTTGTCCATATGATAAAATAAATCTACATTCGATATGAAGATTTGGCCCAGTAACTGTATCTTACCCACCACCAACTCTTCTAAAAAGAAAAAAAAAATTAATATGACTAGTGCACCAATTCAAAATATTCTTAAATCACCTCTGAACGGATTACCATTACTCCAGATCCTTTAAATAGTTTCGTTTTTTTGTAAATATTTTTTGTTTCATCATTAATTAATTCATGACCAAATTTCTTTCCATCGCCCAATTTATCGTTTTTTGTTTTTTGGTTTGTTTTTTTTTTGGTTCGCTTTTGCTGTAGTGAAACTGAATGGTACAAACTTCCCAACAACACAAAAAAATGTTCTCCTAATACACACAAATGTCTATTTATATAACTTTGATAAATGATTTATTGTCGTCTTAATTACACAATGCCAGTCTTTGAGACTCTTGGGGTCTCATTCAGACAGCCCTGCTCCACAAGTCGTTTTTGAAACTAAAGGTGACACTTCCACAGGAAAGTAATAAATTTCAACCTGCAGATGTAAACCTTACGAGACACCGCAGAAACAGAGAGAGAGAGAAAGGAACAGGGTTTCTCCCTTTGAAAATAGAAATAATAGCTGTAATTTATACCACTTTCTGTCTTCCATTTCAAAAGAAGCTATACGTAATCATACATAGAGCTATTTATGAAGGAAATTTAAAGGAGAACGCCGAATGGTGTATCAATTTTAAATTTATGTATATAACCTGTGAGCGGATTGTCACTCATTCGTAGCATGACCATATATCCTTTGAAAAATGAAATTTTACTCCTGTTATGAAAAACGTCTTGCATTTTAAAACCACAACGCGTAATTACTTCCGATTTCGCTTGAAATGTTTTCTGTTGATTTATGCTTACAGTTTGTGATTTATTTAAGCCGCTTTTTTCTAATTGCAACTTTATTTTTGATTTATTGACGGTGGTTGTAATACTATAGCTCATATAGGAATGTCTTACATACATGATTTAATGTGATACATTAGAAAAAATTGTTTCTTTTATGTATAGACATGTTTGCTTTCTGTATTTAAAGCTCTTTTGATGTATTAAAACAAATCAAGAACAATTCCAGTAAATAAAAGCCAGAATAAATGTGATCAAATTCATATCGTTTTAAAGAATGAATTCAATAGATACCCAATTTATAAAAGTATAAACATTGTTGGGGCAGTTTATGAAAAAAAAAATGTTAACTTTTTCAACCTGGGAAGCTATTTAAATTATGCATATACTTTTATTAGCTGCTATGAATTGTAGGGGAGACCATATTTCCTTAAAAATGACATTAAATTGAACAAAATTCAAGTCAGGCGTATTCATATTTTTGACGTTAGTCTTATTGTGACATTGGAAACATTCATTATACAATATATACTGATTTTTTGTCAATAAAAAAGCGATTTACAACCCAAATTAAATCATTAATAAACCAAGATGTTAGATTTTTTCAATATACATAATACTAAATATAATCCTCAAAGTCATACACAATTTGATTTTTCATAAACAAAACAATTTTCATTGTTGACAATTTCAATTTCAAAAATATGGAAATCGTCACATATTGTAATAAAGTACTTTCATTTCCATATATAGAACATGACTACAAGATTCAACTCCTTGATTTTATTTATAATACGTGATAGGCGCATTTCCATATTTAGGCAATATGTAAAGGAAGCATTTTTGCCAAAAACAAGTACCAAGTTCAGCATTTCAGTACACATTGTGGTGGTATACAGTTCCGTAAGATACATGTACCAGTGGCTCCCAAATAAACCTGGTCCAATAGAATGGTTACAGGATGTAAACAGTGATACGAACTGGTATCCTTACGTCACATGTCAACCGACGGAAAGATGAATACAATGTACTAGTGCACGTACCAGATGTGGTCCACCACCTCTACTATAGTATTTAGGGCCAGCTCCATTCACAAAGTGCTTGACTGATATAATAGGGATCCCCTTTAAAAGTACAGTTCCCATTAATAAATTTGTACTGAGTTTGAAAAGGAGGTGTTCTATGCTTGTTGTTTTCAATGTTTGGAGCTTCGTGTACTTTTATCTTGGTTTCTGTATTCTAAAAATAGCTGGTATATCAGTATACATTCTCGGATTATTTGAACGTGGTGTAATATTTAAAAGTATATTCAGGGAGTATAATTTTCATGTATTAAGACATCATATCCGATTTGTTGTTGGTAATATCGTAAAAAGTAAATTATGTTTAAACCAACAATTACTACAATATTTTCATTCTAAAGTATAAGAATTCAAAGTTCTTTGTAATACGTTTTGTTCAAACCTGCGAAATATATAATTATAATGTTTTGTGAGGCAAACAATACGAAATAAAAATCATCAAAACGTAATGTGTTGAAAATGTGTTTAAAGCAAAAAATATTGCAATATGTTCTAACCAGTAAAAATACATGTATGTTTATCACTGTCGTGTATCCGCGCCGGTAGTGACATGTTTGGATAACGTGAAAATGGCGTATCCATTGCAAAAACAATGAGTGTTGTGTCCTTTTTTCTATCGACAACGAGGTAAATATTAATTAAAATATCGTAATAGTCCTTTATATTTTTCTGAAGATTTTGCAGTTGAAAAGAGTGTGCGTTATTTTTGTTCATCGTTAATAAAAACGACTTATTTGTAGAAAAATCGATCGTTAACGTGTCATTTTAACGCTAAAACCAAGAACTATTTCTAGATTACGTAGATAATATAAAACATACTAAAAATCTGAAGCAGCCAAAATTTATTTAAAACATTAAATTAACCAAATAAAATCAAACCGATGTTTTTTTAATACATTAATATGTATAAATATAGCAATAACTTCATGCACCTGCTAAAGAAGTAGTACGGTTTGGATAAATAAATTATTCCGGTTTGGATGCTAAAATATAAATTGTGCAAATGGTACGGTTTGAATAATTTTAAGTTATAGCATTTTTGATATTTTAAACATAAAGAGAGCAGTTTGCATTTTATCGGTGTGCAACCGAAGATACATCTTTTTAAAAAATATTGGGTCATTCAATTACACAGCATGCAAAAGATGTATTTTAAGTCAGGTAAAAAGAACATAATGTACAGACGATGAATGTTTCTTTCCTGTCCGACATTTTTATAAATGTGATGAAACCAAAATACTTCCACATGTTCGAAGGGAACTAAAACTGGATGACTAAGTTCATTTCTTTAGACAAGCATGTTTTTTTCCGCTGATTAAATGGTATACAAATGTATTAAGTATATAATTGATCAGAAATTGATTATTTAACAAATAAGGAATCATTCTTTGATCGAATATCATGAGTTGATTATTTTGGTCGGGGCGTGGTCAAGCCCAATAAAGCTCGAAACGAAATTACACCTCACAATATCGAAAGAATGATTTCTTATTACTTATATTAATTTAATTCAAAGCAATTGTACTTTTAAATATTTGAATAAGCAAACGTCATTTGAATTTACTGGACTGCATATGAACAAATTGATACTTAGTGTTATCACATGAAAAAAAAAAACACTGAAAAATGTAAATATAGTTATATCAAGTTTTTTTTACTAACATTTCAAAAGACTACTTTCTTTAATTCTAAATTATAAAGAAAGTATGAGTTGAAACATGAGGAACACAATAAAATGTAAAAAAAAAAAAAAAAAAAAAGATTTTCACCTTTAACCTGAAAAGCAATACATATGCATATCGCGACATTTGAATTTCATCGCTTTCAAACTCACGAATTAACCAGACTATTTTATGAAAACGATAATAAACTTCATTTTTAATGAGTATAGAATAATTTTATTTTAAAAAATCCGAAAATTGAAAAACATGCGATCTGTCCTTTAACAGACAACTATCTACTACTTTTATGGCAAGCGACTATATGATGTGTTTTTTAGTTATTCTGAAATGATATAATCGTTAAGTACGTTTAACGGAGAACGTGCTTGGTAATAATATTATGAAAGTGAGCCTCGTTTTCATTCAATACCCAAGCCTGTACATCGCTAGACAAAGAAATATCTACAATTATTTCACTCCCAGTGATTATACTGATATAATACAAAGTACCATAGATGTCTGCCAAGTCATATATTTACTCTGTTGTTAGAAATAGTTGGTCCAAAAAATTCAAGTGATGTCGAGACCTAAGTAAACATAGCCATTTGATATGTACATTTATTCAATCATAATTCTAACCAGAAAATCAAAACGATTAATATGTATCAATTTATATCAAGAGGTTTTCTGTATTTGACTGATCTCTTTTATTTTTTCACGTTTAAAGCCGATAACGTTATAAAAGCACAACAATTGAAACTGTCGTAAACACATGTGTTTTTGTGTCGGTAAAGATTTTGGTAAGGCTGAATCTTTCGAAATTAATATCGATGGAATGATTATACAACAGACTTAACATATTTGTAAAGCACTCTGTATGCCATTTTTATAAGCCAATTGCAAGTTACTTGGAGCGTGTGTAAAATTTAAATTCAAATTACGGTATAGTAAGTTTTGTTGGCTTAAATGCACAAGTCTTTAACGTGTATGTTTATTTTTTTAAACAATGTGACTTTATATGTCTATCACATGATGATATCCATAATATTGAAAGCATGCTTTTCAATGAGGGTATGTATATCGCACAGTAGCGATGCTATATCCCCTTCGCGAGGGGAAATTAAAGGAACTGTTTACGCTCATATATTAATTACATCCAAACCGTATCAGATGCGTATCCAAACCGTTCCTGTTTTGAAAACAAGGTCATCCAAACCTGTTCCGTTGTTCAAAATTAATCGACATAAACTGCTTATTTACATAATTTTAACATAATCTTCGTAGAACTTTAAAGAGTTTATACACTTTTAAATAGATCTGACGATCTTTTTCATGTAAAGGTAGACAATGTATGCCTTAAATAACACGAAAACTTTTCAAGAAGCAAACGGAACCGCCATTTTCACTTTATCCAAACACGTCACTACCGGCGCGGATACACGACAGTGTTTATGCCAGCGAAAAGTACATTTCGATCAAACTTACATAAAAAACAATAAACTATAAAATGTCTAGCATGATATATTTAAATTAGCAAATATTTCAATTGTACAACCCATCAAAAAATACAGTATGTTCAAAACAAATTAACAACTTAATGAACAATATGGCCAACACAAGTAAAAAATGTTAAAACTAACATAATTTAAGATATGTATAAACTATCAAAATGTTAATATTTTCAAACCACCAAAAAGTACGATATGTTCAAATAATCAAATTATACGATATGTTTACATCATCAAAAGTACGAAATGTTCAAATAATCAAATCATACGATATGTTGATTTAAATTTTCAAACACATCATTATATGTACATGGAATTTACAATTAAAAAAACATGTATTTATCTCCTCTTTATCTTGGTTGCACACACTTGAGTAATTTTTTTAACTGATTTCGAAAAAAACGAATGTATAAATGATGAGATGTTTATTTTTAAAGTACATGTAGTTGAATATTGTTTTTTTTAATTTATTTCATTATCACAGTTGAATAAAAACCCCTTTTTCTTAATCAAATAGTTGTGTCAAAGAATACATAACAGCTTTTAGCTATTTCATGTGTATCTTTGAAAAATAATATATAAGGCATGTCTACTAGATTATATTTATTACATGTATTATGATTTCCTTACCTTTGTTAACTTTATTTTGCATATATCATAGACACATCTTGACTTTAAGGTGTAACGAAAGGTGTTACAATATGGTAAATGGGTCTTAAGATTGAAAAGTGGTATTTCTTTTACCAATACAAAAAACGCAATTGTTAGTTTCTGGTTCAATATCCCCCCCACCCCCGCCAAAAATTATCAAAATGATAACTTTTATACATACAATGGAATTGCTATAAAAGGACAGACAGTAATTTTGACTAAATCTATATCTGAAACATCATGTGAAATATTTTATTACTACAAATCTAATGAATACTTATTATGATGCTATTTGATAGGAATACACTGATGATGGACATTCTTTGTAGTGCAACCTCGAAGGTTCTCTGCTTCTAATATATCGAGTAGGCGATCTCCAAGAAATTGAGGTTTCCTTACGACAAATAAATATAATCATCTGCCCACTACAGTAGGAGGCCGTGTCTCCAAGTAAGCTATTTTTACCAAAAAAATGATAAGTTTATGAAACCTTCAGGAAAAATCACACGCAGTTGAAGATAATGAATGACGTTCATATTTTTCATGAATTGGACAGGCCTTGCATTACATCAGATGTATAGCTAATTTGCGCTGGATATTAAATACTTAATGAAAAAAAATATAATTGACGTCACAGGTTGTTGAATTGGGACGGTTGCTGACTCTAGTCTAGTGCATTGGTTTGACCACATACTTTTTTATTTTCACTTGCTGTGTGTGCATCTTGCTGGCCTTTTACGTATATACTTTCACATCGGATATCCTTATCCTATAAGCAACAAGTACTTTAAACAAGTGAATTGTTTATCAAAATGAAGAAAACAATGTTACCCCCATTAATCCTTGCCTGACTTCTTGTACGAGATTGTTTGACATGCTTTTTTTTTAAATCGAGATACGACACATTTTAAATAGCTGTAAAATAAGCGTCACAAATTGAAATTGAACACTTTATTTAAAGATATATTTTCAATTTCTTTTTTCATTCGCATTGACTTACTACAATTTAGTACAAATGCCAGATTTATATATATTTTGTCGAGATGGGATTATGCATAATATGGAATTTTCAATAGATATCAATATCTGCAGAAGAAGACGTTAAAAATAGATAAAAGTTTGACCAAAATGTAATGTTACAAGCTACTTATTTTAGTTCATGTATTGAGCAAGATTTGAATATCTATAAAACTTAATTCGCCTTGTTTAAAATATGAATATTTAAGCGTTCATATTTTTCAGAACAGAGGGGGAGGGACTATCATGATGTATTTTGCCGACATTTTTTTATGCTTCGGCTTTTTTTTTTTTTTTAGAAATGATTTTGTTTTACAAATATGTAAAATCAGTGTTATTAATTAGTAACATATACTTAATAATCATTAACATGTTAAACTATGTGTTGCAGTAAAGTGTGACTTACATGGTTCAATACACGTATTTCTTGTCCAACTAACAAATAATATTCTTAGCGCATTGTGATTAGTGAAAGCTATTGAGGAAGAAAATAGTATATCGTGATGCTACTGTAATTTTTAGCATGTTGGTGTGTATATTACATTTACATGTACAGGGTGATCCAAAATATAATATCAATATAATTTCCAAAATAAAATAAATGTATATTACATTTACATGCACAGGGTGATCCAAAATATCTGATACTGTTTTTAAATGTCCATTACGGTTTCGAAGAACAAATTTAAATTTAGTGAAACATACCGTATAAATATACAAGGGGTACAATTTTATATTATGTGGGTTAAGTGTGTTTTGCGTACTTTACATAACAGAACTGGGAAATTAAATAATAGCATAAAAATCACAGAATAACGTCCTATGGTTAACTTGATGTTTTTCGTTTTCCAGGTACAAAATATAGTTTTGTGATAACTTGCCATCGCGCCCTGTTTTACACTTCTGTTTGGTTCCTCTCCACATTTTATTAGTCCCCTACCGGTAATGTTCATAAAGAATGTGTCTCCTCTTGCAAATTTATATCAAATTGTATGCATGCGTTATGCCTTACGTTGTTTTATATTACTACATAAATCTCATGCACATTCATATTTGCCCCTTCTGTGATTAATTGCAAATTTAAGGCATATTTCAATACAGTTGTGGATTTTTTAAAATATTTCTACTTGAGGTAATGGGCATGTGAAAACTGAATCCTTTTCAATTCGTTCTTACTTTATGGTAACGTTGTGGAGTTCTGAAGACAAAAGAACCAAACTGCTGTCTATACCGTTATTTACAGCACAAAAATCTATATGTAACTAGAATTTCTTGCAATTGTGTAATTTAAACCTGCCTTCCAATTTAACACACAGTTGTATTATTCATCAGTGTTAAGTGACAACTTTTGTTCAAGTACCTAGTAAAAAGAATAATATATGCATTGTTTGGTGTCTTGATTTATACTTTTATGATGAGTTCAGTGGGAAAATTTGTGCTTGGAGCATTAACTGGTGTTAAACTTTCAAATAATTGAAGTGAAGTGTAACGCTAACGTGATGTACGAGTTGTTTTTTTAAATATGCTCTGTACCTTCATAGAATCATGAATGTCAAAGGCAGCCTTTTATCTTAATTTTCTTTTTTATATTTGTTATGGTTTAAAAAGGGTTATCTGGTGCGACACTACCATTCGAAAATTAAACCTGTTTGAATTGTAGGCTATCGAACAATAATTTTGTTTTCAACTTGGATTTATTTGTCATGCAGTCAAGCAACGTAAGACTCTTGATACAATGATCTAATGACATACTCATTAAAATAACATTTGCCTTTTTCGTTGCATGGTGTAGTAACGCTCTCTGGAACCATTTGATTTAATCCAATACGTTTTCTGTAAAAGTGAACGTTACTGGAACTAAAAAACACTTAATGTTGTATATTATGCTTACTTGTAATCAAAGTACTGAAGTACTGACGGAAGTTGATTTTATCGATTGTTATTTATTTTAAAATCAACGATATGGCATTTTGCATGGCAAGTCAATTCCTATAAGTATTTGAATTACGCACATTTTTATAATATGAATCCTACAGGAATTTCGTGAAAATCCAATATCAATCATGTTGTGTAATATTCAAAGAATTATTCCATCAAACTACGTATTAGTAATCGAAATAGTTATGAGAAATTGTATGGATCCAAGCAAAATTGAAATCTACTCTCGTTCAACCAGACTCTCAGCTGTATCCGTTAATCTCCGACAAGCAAGAGAGACTTTATGCTTGTCGGAGATTTACGGAGACAGCCGAGCGTCTGTTTGAACGAGACTATTATATTAAACTCTGGCGTAGGAATACATGAAATGTACGACCTCAAAAAATATCTAAACTGTTCGTACCATTTAAAATCTGACTATTTACAAGGTATCTATAAATGAGTTCCCTTGAAGAACAATGCTTAACAACTCATTACATCGAATTTATTGATTAGAACTAAATGTTGTCAGCGGTGTTGATTTGTGCTTAGGTCCAAACACTGTTTCACTTTCGGTTTGTCTGAGTGACTCCAAAAATGGTACAATAATTATGTATCACCTTTGCATCAGAAATCAAAAGTCACATCTTTTTTTTTTTTATCATATAAAGAGTTTAACAATTGCAAGACCTCATTTTAAATATAACCTCTGTGGTATAATTACCCACAATGATAAATCCCAGTTGAATTCAACATGGTTTTTCGGTTATCGATTTTCATATTTTCCAGAACATTACTAGACAGACCATTGTGTACCAGTCTATACATCAATGATCCATTTAAATCTGTTAGACTGTAAATTACCTCAACTGTTACACCTGTCTGCGCAAGCAGTGAGCGCAGAGGGCATGCTACCGGCCGGAAGCCATGAAACTCCTTAACCAAATCTTCCTGTAGACCTTGGACCACGGGACCTAACATCCCTGACAAGAACGAAGCTAATTTGACATTTACATTTCTTGATTGAGAGTTTAATTTTAACCACACTGGGACATACTAGCCTCCCACTCTCCGTCCCGTTGTGGGCGCCTGGGGACATCTTGAATAGCAGTGCCATTAATATCAGTGCGCTTGTCGATGTCACCGGAAGCTGTGTGATTTCACAGATTATTGAAACAAATTCCCCAAGCCCAGGATGAGAAAAATATCTACGTTTTTGATTGACGCAATTCTGCCTGACAAGTTGAAAAATTGATCTACAAATTATTTTTAATTGGGAAAACAATGTATGGCCTTTTCATGAACTGAGGATCAAGATATTGACATGCACTAGTATCTAATTTGAGAAAATTGGCTTGCATTTGGTTTCCTATTTACACCTCGAAATCAACTACAAATGATCTATTTATATCTTTAATTATAAGCTTAAGCTATTGTTTCAACAAAATATGCCTTCAGTATTAAGATAATGGTGCCATTTTGAGAAAAAAGACTACATTTACTTTGTATCCATGTGTTAAAAAAAATACCAAATTTAAAAAATAGAAAAATAATTTTTCTTTCTTGTATTAAACTTGTAAAATTATGATGGTTAATGCAACTGCATAGCTTTTAAATTAAAAAGCACAAGAAGAAAAAAAATAATTTTCGTTCAAATTTAGAATCTTTTGCTTACATGGGTAGTACACATTTTTTGTTGTTGTAAATTTTGGCATTAGTGCTGCAGTAGGTCTTGAAAAGGTATTTTTTGAAAGACGTTCTTTCCTTACGGGGGGAGGGGGTCTTAAACCCCCTTTTAATTTAACAATCTTGATTCCCTTCAACTTTCGTATAGATATTCTGTGTCAAACTGACTGAACCTAAGGTGTAAGTGGTTTTGTATAAGAAGACAATTGCAATGTATAAACTGATAAAAGGGACAACGTATGATCTGTATAGCTCACTACAGCATTTAAATACCAAGCTTAATTTATGCCCTGATATTGACAGTTGATGATGCGTCTTTTTTTTTTAAATTTTTTATGTTCCCCAAACGGAATCGTGTTTGCTTTGATACATACATGTTCAATGCATTTTGATAGTTTTTTCTCTTCACTTTTCCTGATATTGAGCCAGCATGAATTATTGTGGTTGACCATAAGACATTCCTTCGGTCCTTTTTGGAAACTGTTGATGAGTGATAAAAGAATTCAAATCGAGGCTTGTATTTTAATGAAGGACATTTATGATATGGAATGTTGCAGCATTGAATGTCTTATAACTTTGTCTATTCTTTGCATTTTTGTCGATTTATGCTACAATTAATGACTTTCAATACTTATACATCTTATATTAACAATTAAGACACAAGCTGTAATTTGAAAGGGTTCGAATACCTTATTTGACATTTGTGACTGTTTGTTTGATTTTTGGAGAGTTTATTGAGTTTTGTATTGTTCTTGTTTAAATGACTATATTTGTTTATATGTTTGTTTTTATTCTTCTAAAATTGGCCCATTGTTAATGTTAAACAACAATGAAAAATAAATTTGCTAATATTGAATAAGTTTTTAAGTGCAGGGTTTTCAGCCTTAAAGCATGAAAAGCTTATTTCAGACTGTCCCCTTTGATGTAACGTAACTAACGCAAAATGCACTGTTCACTTGGCTCCATTTTCAATTGCCTTCTGTGGCTGTGAGCAGATGGGACTAGCGAGAAAAAGTGAACTTAAGAAGAATCAATTAACTAAACACATTGTATTTAATTCCCAGAACGTGCATTTTATATTTGGCATGCTAGTAGTAAAACAAGTTTTCCTTCCTTGTTTTTGTTAGTGATTTATCAATATTACCGCATTACACCTACGATTTCGATGTAATAGGTAAACTAGACTTCTGTTAAAGATATAGTGTAACGCGGTTTTTTTGTACATTTTCGTATGTAACCAAACACAGTTTATTTTACATTCAGTTAATTATTTTCCAACAACGATGTAGAAAAAAAATCAATAACATTTAAACAAATTCCACGATCGTGCACATTTAAAACAAGCTACTAGAAAATTCTGATATCATAGAGATAGTGGGTTATTTGCACACAATTTTACGTGACTTAGTATTGTCTGACCTTTCAAATATTCGTCATAAATCATTTGTACACTTCATAGAAAAGGGAAAAATCCTACAGTTATCATTATAAATCAAATTCTACTCGCCCTTATTTGAGTTTACGTTAAAAAGATTTGTTTTCTGTCACAAATCAGAAAAAAGGAACTCATGATTTATCACGGATCATCTGTATTATAGGTGTCAAGGTTTTTAATGAATCCTTTAACCGAAATGTTGTCAATTTAATAGCATTCAAAAATTCGTTTCAAAAAGTGAGGTGAATTTCATTTTCCATGGTATTACAAACGAGCGAAATGATCAGCTATAGGTATGCCTATTACATTCATTACCCGAATCGTTTTTTTAATTAGATTGATAATTAGATAAAAGAAAAAGATACCTTGACTTTTATGTCCTGTAAGAAATATTTTTTTGAAGTATTCGTGAGAATACATTAATCAACTGACAACGACTTTATGCCAATGACTATGACAAACATTATGAAACTTCCTTTGTTAACTGCTATTGTAGTGTTGAGATAAAAATACCCAATATACAATAACACATATATTACATGCGTCAAAGGGTAAAAACAGTAAAAAAAAAAATTGACGATCATTAAGAGAGATAATTCTTTCAATTATAGTTTTAATGAATTAACAAAGATATAATTAACAGTTTTCATTACTAAACAATTTTAAATAATTGTTGAAATTTGTAAACATTTGGTTTCGGACAAAATTCTCTAGATAACACTTTTTTGAAATCTAATTTCATTATTTCGTTGTTTGAACCTATATGGTATTAAAAATCGTAATTCCAACGATAATTTGGTGTCCTGAAAACGTAGATTTCGAATATAAACAGTGAATAACAATATATATAACAACTTCGTGTGTGATAGTAATATTTATTCCTGGAAAAGATTGATGTAGGAAGGGTATCAGGTGATGGTATTGTTTGACATTTAAAAAGAAGACATTTAAGGCAAGTAGATGTATGTGGCTTTGTGTCGTATAAGTGTACCAATGTCAAGGTTGCATTTCTGTTCATGTCTTTGGTGGAATTGCAAACAAAATCATGCATAAAACCAACTATATATAATATACCATTACATATAAAGACACCAGTTAGGCCACATTTGATTTCAATGAGTTGGATGATATATTTATATAAAAATATTATAACTTTCATGATTTGAGAAACTATTCTCCGATACCCTACACACCGTATCTTCACAGATGCCCAACAGAGTGCAAACATGTAGTATTTTATATTATAAAATTCTTAAGGGGGTTTATAAATGTATATAGACTATACAAGTGTATTCACTTTCCACAGAATTCGTTGTACTGTAGATTTCTTGTTTTACGCGTGTACTAAACTCCGCAATTCGATCGTTTTCCATTCATTCGCGAGAACATGAAATCGTGAATGTCAAATTTGTAGTTTTGGATTTGTCCGAAAAATATTAACAAGAGTTTAAATGGGAATCTAAAGTATGGGGCGTTTGCTGTTAATAATTTTAACAGATTAATGTATATCAGATAAGTGTATAATTGATGTCATTTGAGTATTATGTTTGTATATCAATAAAAATTGCAACGGTCCTAAATCTTTATTTGCAATAATACAAGTAAAACTGTTTTTTTTTTCTTGTTGCATTATTATATTGCTTGACAAGCACAAATTACTATGAAACATATTTTCAAAAGATTCTAACATTATTTTTATTTAACCACAACCACATAATTTATATAACAAACATGTATATACTACTTCTACATTAATATTTCAAGAGCATTTTACACAGTGTCACAGTGTCACATCATTTTTATCAGCAAATAACAAACGTTCTCCTTTTTTTATCTTAACCCGAATTCCTGTAAACATATGCATGTGACAAATATTGTTTGCTACATTGTTGAAATTAATGTACCTGAACATGTCTCTCGGGTTTTTTAAAGCTATCTGGAACACCGCTTGAATCTGTGGTTAAGTAATAAATGGGCATTATTTTCTATTTTAGGCCTGAATTTGGAGAAAGCAGAGAGAGACAGAATCATCATGAAAGAACGCTAAAGATTAATAGAAGGGACAGAATTTAAAAGCTTTCTGGTGAACAAAACAACATAACTGGTATCCCTGCATAAGACAATAAAAATTCCATTTTTCACAGTTTTGGTTTTATAATGTATTGTAAAATTAAAGCCAGACTCTAGGTCTTGATCTTTGTAAGCTTATAAATGAAATACGATAGAAGGCATTCTGTTTTGTGATTCAACTCTTGCCGTCTCGAAAAATAAAGTTCCTTACAACTGTTATGTCTAAAATTTACCTGTTTGACAAGAACGATGCCAAAGAAGTATAAATGCGTATCTGTATGAGTTCAGAATAACAATAAAAATTTGCAGTCGAATAATTGAAGCTCTAAATATGATTTATTTCATCGTTTATTTATTTTTTACGAGAATTGTTTCTTTGGAAGAAAGTTAAGAACCAGGCCAAGCATTACTAACCATTATTATTGATTTACCAAGGCGATAAAGAGTAACAACTGTGATACAGCATCAACAAGGTCTTGGTGCAATGCAATTTTAGCGAGACAGTAAATAACCGTGTTAAAAAGGTGCCTAACTGTCCTTGTAACATTAAATAGTTGAAGGTTAAACAAATCTAAATCAAATATAGAAAAGCTGGATGAGGAATCAGAATTGCTCCGATTTTTTTTTATTCTGGCGACTTTTTTTTAAGAAGCAGGGAGGCAACAAGTGGCGATAAATTACTCGAGATCGCTAAATAAAGCACTGAATTTGCCTATTTGAAAGAATTGTGGTTTACCACATGTTGCGTTCTTGTCTTGCTTCAAATAAGTTAAAAATGTAATTATAAAGCAAACTGGTGAACAACTTATGAAGAAAATTGAGTGTTGAAAACAAATAATTCTTGAACAATTACATGCAAAATTTTGGCTTTGTGGCATTTTTTTTTTTTTGAAGAAATGTAATTTATTTTAACATCAAGTACATTAAATTATAAAAATGTCATTAAACAAAAAAGGTACTTACTTATAAGTTCAGCATTAACCTTTCCAAATTTGTACGGAATACATATAGATACATTAAAATGCAGATACCTGTTTAATTCATGAAGAAGAAATACCAGTATGGTGGCTGGTAAAGAAAGCAACTTGTAAAAATAGAGTTAAACTGTCAAATATCATTTAAAAAAATAATTATTATACAAATATTTTCAACTTCTGGTAAGAATAATAAGTTATTTATCAAACTAACTAAATGTTCATAAAATTTGCAATGGTACAACGGTCACGCAAACATCTGCATGTAGCAATGGTCAAAGTTTATTCAGATAAGAACTTCCGCATCTGTTCTTTCTCACTTCCGGTTCAGCGACACCTATAAATTATCTATGAACACAATTGGAAGACATTGAGAACCTTGGTTAAATCGTAATCATACACTATACTTCAATCTGTTAGACGGTATTACGCGTACTCTTTCTACATCTGTACTTTCAGGTATTATAGCCAGGGGGTTGCTCCAGTTTCCGATCCTAGACTTAAAACTAACAGGATTGAGTGAACCAATTTAGTCAATGGCTTTAAAACTAATTTCCCGGATATATTCAATGTAAGATTTACACTTGAATTATAAGCTTTTAAATTATTTCTAGCTATCTCGTTCATTGGGATGACAAAGGAAACTATTATCATTTGCACATCCAATTGGATAAGTTTCCACACTTCGTGGTTCTTAAAGCGATTGCTCGAAGCCTTAATATAGCGGTTGCAATACTGATACACACATTATGAATAAGATTAACTAATACAGTGCATTATTACAAAAATGTTTTTTGTCATTAACCAAGAATACTATGAACTAAGCTAACATTAATGATATTTTTCTTCAAGGTGACAAACGGTAATTGGGAGTGTTTCGTTGTAGCTTGATTTGTTGTTGATGTCTTCAGGCAAAGTGCAATTTACGTCTTTACAACATATTGGAGGTCTTCTTAGAAACTGTGCAAGGGTCAGTTTGCGCCTACGTAACTCACATTTCGAGTGTTTGCCATTCATTCCAGCCAAATGTTGACCAATCAAAATGTATGATTATAGTTAATGTCCAGTCCATATTCTCTCAGTTTATCTTTCAAATTTTTGTTGTCTTTATCATTGTGTCTTTAGGCAAGGAACTCCTTGCACAAACTGACACCGATAAAAATAACCTTGACCTTTACTAAGCTAGACTCTCCTCAATTTCTCATGAGTGGTAATTGATTGCAAATTCTCTTTACACGTGTCCTACATCGAGGAGTCTATGCATCAACCTTGTTAATCATGTTTTAAATACTTCGTCGTGAAGAATTTTAGTGAAGTAAGAAAAAAGAGATTAGGAATGATGAGGTTGAGAATTAAGGGGGCAATTTGTCTTGGCTTATGACACCGAACACCGTTCGTGACATCTCCGAGCAAATTCGAGATAGGTACAGAGAGTGTCAATCTTCTGTATGTAAAACAAATGACGAAACAACCTTGAATCACATCATCAATAACTCTTATAAAACACAGTAGATTCGGGTTCGTTTTACTCACTTTACTTGTTGCCCTTCCTCCTTTTCTGCAAAGGGTTCACACTTCGTCTCACGTAACAAAAGAAGTTGAATTTCTTGAAAATCATGATCAGTTTTATATTTCAAATGAAATATTTCACGCAAAATTGATTGTGGTTATTCATGATGGGTGTCATCCTCGTCTATTTTATTCTTTCATAATCGTGTATACATATAGATATCTCTTCGGTCACGTACGATGTTAAAAGTACTTTTGGGCAATCGTAAAGCTACATGTACGTGCATGTATATATTTATCAGGAATCATTAAAAACCTGCATGAATAAGGAAATAAGATAGCAATTCAGAAGCTTCCCTATTCCTTTTTCTCGAAGAAGCAGTTAATCAATAATTTGAAAATATACATATCATTCCTGATTTTATTTTCTTTTAATAATTCAATTTACATCTTTGGTATTGAACGGGAAATTTGAATAAAATCGGGAACGGTTATAATAGCCCCTGTAAAGACGAGTTATTCAGCAATAAGCACCGACCTTGATGGTCGTTTATTTAAAACGGGCCACACTGAAACTCTTTAAAGTACATTCCATGACAAGGTCAGGTATTTAGTATTTTTTTTATTCTGGAGTAAATGGACTTGGTGATTTATGAAATTGCCTTTCTTGTATATCTCCAAATCAAGAAATAATGACTTGCAGAAAGACTGACCGAGAAACATCAAAAGGTGTATGTGATGTCGTGCTTTTAACACAATTGCGTCTAATCAAATATAATGATGGTATTTACACGCTTGGATTCTTGTTATGTCTTCGAGAAGACTTAAAAAAGACTAATAAATAAGAGGTTGCGAAGCATAGTTTTGTGTTTGGCTCGACCTTGCCAACACTTTTTTCACTCGTTTTGCACTTAACTGACGCTGAATCAAAAAAAATAATTTCATGGGGAACCATTTCAACAAATAGCGTAACAATACAACGAAGGCGTCTTGAAATCAAACAACTGGAATTCCAGAGCTTATTTTCGACCATTAGCAATGTCGGACGGGTTTTTTTCGGTAATTTCACAATGTATTTTGTTCGATATTTCCTGCATATTTGCACTATGTATTCATCAAAGGTCTTGAATGTTAATCAATAGTTGTTGACCAAAAACACAACATCTGCAGACATTGACATTTATTGAAAACAAATTCTCTCTTTTTGCTTGACGTTTAATTAACTGATAGAGGAACTTAATCATATTACATGAAATTTCTCATTGTTACATAAACTATCAAAATTAATTAATCAATATTTTTTGGAAAGCCACCTTAAAGTTTGATAAATGCACATTTTAATGAGGGCATTTCTATAGGTTTTCATATCTAATATGTTGCTTAGCACATATACTGTACACGCTTTGTCACACAGTGGGGTACCCCCACGAGGCTTGCCCAGGGCAACGTGTGGGGGGTTAACACACCTGTCAGGTAGATTACTGATAGACACACTCAGACGGTTTAATGCAATATCTTGATGAGTGCGTTGGTATATTATTTTTGATATCATATAATGATTTCCTAAATTACAACACCTTGTCTCACCTCACGCGCGGGGGGTTTTCATAGACACCACTATCTTTCTCTTCATCTTATTAAAATATTAATTGGGATTTACGGGGGTTGTCTCTGTGAAGGCCTAAGAGCCTAGTCTATAAGAATACTGCGATGTTTTATAGCGTTTCATTCTTTTCGGAATGTGGGGGTCAAAATGAATTCTTTTACAATAAGCTCGAGCAGTAACCTTGTTATTATATTATAATTTCTTGCAAAACTACATGTCCCACAAACATTGTTCAAGTGGCGCCCAAATACCTTGCACATTTCGTTTATTTTGCTTTTTGGTGGGACATCACCCATTTTTTTTTTGTCGTTGTAGCTGTTTTCGTTTTTTTTTTTTGGGGGGGGGGGAGGGGGGGGCAACAATTTAAAAAAAAAATTCATTGGGCCTGAGCTAGTTGAATCGTCATTATTCATATCGTAGATGAATGTGTAGACGTAGTTATGAAGTCTGATGAATGAAATGATCGTGGATTTTAAAGTGTTAACGCCGACGTGACATTGTTTTCCAAGGTCATTGCCTCCAATGGAAAGATCAGACGCCTGATCAGACAAGCGGTCGATGAATGAACAGATATAGCAATGCCTACAACGCAGTACAAATCCCCGGGTAAAATATCATTTCGGATTTCGTTAAAATTGAAATTGTTCTTTATCAAACGTTAAAGAAACCCACAAATTGGCAAGGAAGTGAAATTTAATTTTAAAGAATTGAAATTGGACTGTAAAGTTTGCTAAGGTTTTTTTGAAGAAAGTGTTGATATCGGGGCCCAGTTGTAAATACAACCCGGAGTTTTGATTTCAGATTTTTGTAGATTTCATTCCTTATTAATAGAGAAATATCATACCGTATTGTGATGTCCAAACATTTCTTCGTCTCCTCTTCCACATCCCCAGACCCAGGTAATCTCTTTCTTTTACCCATACACTGTACTAACTATGATAATCGTATATGATAGTCTTACAAATAATTGATTAAAATTTATATCTTGTAAAAAATTATACTATTATTTTTACTATTTATTATATTTCTTTAGTCGTACATACATATACAAACCCATCTACACAAATTAAATCAACGTAGTTTGTTAAAAAAAATCATGAACAGGTCTTGCTTTCTTATTTTGCAGAGTTGATTAGTGCATTTGTTCAAATGTATAATCAAGGGGGAAATCGGAAACAGCCTTGGATATACATAGTTCGATGCCTGTTTTTTTTTTCGCCTACGTCGTACTGCATGCTGCTATTAATTATTTTACCTGTATCGGTGTAATAATGCGCTGGCGTACTCAAATCATCTCTAGTAACGAAACCCTAAACCATACTTGGCCCTTGTCTGCGGCCTCAATAATGATATATATTTTATTCTTTGACCATACGTAATTGTAAACAGAAGATTTTAAATAATGAATGAGTTCCCTTGACTATTCTCACGATTTTAACTCTTACTATTTATTTAACCTTTCTATTCGCGTCTTCTCTAGACAATTCTTCCCACTGAATCCTGGAATTCTACACCTGTAATATTTCACCCTATCATGGAAAACTATTACGTTGTTCAGATATTTAATTTTATTACAGATTGGGTATGATTTTCTCATCTTTCCTCTTTGAGAAAAAATGTAATAAAATATTCTGATTTCCTCATACGGAAAGAATGACCTTTGCTTGGAAACTTTGCTAGTTACCTAATCAAAGAAGTCAGATAATTTAATAATATTTCAAACAAGTTCACATGCACTGAAATATGCACGTATATACATGTACTACCTAGATAACTGAGTAAAAAATGTTGTGGTTTCTTTTTCGTTCGTTAGAATGTAAATAGTAAAAAAACGTATTATTTTACTCTTCGCTCAATGTATTCTTATCTCTAAAAAATTATACATAGTCATCTGTAAGTTTTCTTATTCCGCATTTAAAATAATTACGGCTTTCTCAATGGGAGTCAAACTGTGTATCGTCCTGTTTTAAGAACCCCTATCCTAAATATAGATACACAAATATAGCGAACTTTAAAAACACATTCAACAACCGAGTATCTGTACAGTGTACCTCTATTAATAGATTTGATTTTCTCCCCCCTCCGTTTCCGGTGTTTGTACATATCCTATTGAAGAAGGTTATTGATTGAAAAAAGCACAGCTGGATATAGGGATTTCCTCAATGGGAACGGGGTGAGCTTTTGACCGGCATGTATCCCGGAGCATGCATTTGTCAATTTCGGGGCTTGACAGTGTGCGTCATATATAGGATCGAATTATCTACGGGCGCCAATACTCAGTTTGCCCTTTCGTATTTTGAATTTCATGTCGTCATCCGAATCAGTTGAGAAAACTTTCAAACTTTTTTTCTCATGCTCCGTATGAAGTGAAGTAGGTTTAAATTCTTAGTTATTTGTACGGCTGTAAATTTCATTCGCATCAAACGTGATGAGGTAATATAATAATGGACTTCTTAACAGTCCTAATCTTGTAAGACACGTTGTGACAATCATAGTTACTGAGCATTCCCTTAACACCGTTCCTTATTCTCCCCCTCCCCTCCGCTCCACCACCCACCCCCCCCCCCCCCCCAAAAAAAAAGAAAAAAAACTTTTAATTGTCGACATTATCATTGCGAAAGCAGTGCATCGAGAATATTCGAAGTTTGCAACTTTCAGTCTATCGACGTTAAAAGACCATCAGCTATCAGCTATTGAAGATTTTAAAAAGCCGATTTGAATACAAATTAGGATCTAACACTGGTTTTTAACGGCATACTTCCTTAATTACCAGCCATCATGGTAAGATATTTCAGAATGTTACAGATTCGTCTTGTCAATGTCTTATTAATACAACAAATAACATCTAAAAGGATTGTAAAATTAGCATATCTTGCAATCCGAATCGCCGGAAGTCGTCTGTGGAAAAAAATAAATAAAATGTAAATAGATAATAAAACAACTTCAAAAAAAAGTTTATCCTGGAGCACCGAGTTACCTGACCAGTTCCGGTTTTGTGGTTTACAATGACTCCGGAATTAAATGACTAAGAAGACAATCCGTCATTGATAAAAGCTGGCAACCCGTCGATAGCAATAGTTCTCAGCGTGGAACACACACGATACAGTGGTAATTGTGAAAACGTATTTTATTTTTCATTCAGTAAAGAATAATGCAAGAAAAAAAAAAGATGAGTCGACTAGATTAGATTTAAATGATCTTAGTAGGATAAAGGTTTTGTCTTTTTTCTTGAATGTAGGTCATAGTTCTTGTTAAGGGCACAGAAAAGATTTAAAGTATTGTATTCTGACAACAGGACATGAATTCAAAGGTTTGACCTAGCGGAACCTTGCCCGCCACGCCCTGCATTTGAAGTTTGTAAGTTGTTTTGTTCCGGTTAAGGAAGCTGTTTCCGGATGGGTTTTTAAAGAATTGACAGATAGGTTATATTCTTGTTTGAATTGCAATATGATGATTAATGCCCAATTTAAAGGTAAATTTGAAATCAAAGGCATGAGTGTCGAAAATTAGAGGTTTTCCTCATATAATTTAATACGAGACTTAGTATTTGCACACCAACACTCAATTGAATTGTATGTTGACTGTGTTATGCGTACATATTTAAGAACGCACGTATTTTTTCTCACATCATAAAAATTTGCTTGTGCAATTTATTTTTAAAAATAGAAGCCTAAAAAGCAAATACGGATGTCATTGAAAATGTACTTAATTACGTCATTATAAAAGAGTACAAAAAAAAGATATTTTAATTAGATAATTTTAGAAATTATTAATGCTGTCATTTTAAGGTGACTGATTTTAAATTCTATGTGAAACAAACAAGGGAGGAAAACTTTAGCACAGGTACCAAAATGCGTGATATTTGTTATCTTCATTATAATATTATCAAAGGAGAACAGAGGTGTAACCGTATAAATTTAGACAGATGACTAAAATGAAAAAAATAAACTATATTAAAGATTTTTTTTTTCTAAAATTATTTGAAAAGCTTGCACGTCCCTTGTTTGTTTAGTGATATTAGACAAATGACTCCTACATATACATGACTGTATGCATATAAGAACGATCATAAATAAATCCATCCAATTTTCAATCATTAGAACTATAAGTTTTAAGGGGGACATTTGGGTGTAATTTGATGTGCAAGGTAAAAAATGCATATAGCCTCCATAAGTGGAACAATTTTGTATTTTACCTCACATTATCTTTCAGAAATACATATAGATTTCACAATTCTTAAAACGGGGCAAGCTTTGGTAAACCTTGTATGTCCAGTTCGGGTATCAATATTAGTGCTTTAAGGTCATTTAAGTGCTGGAAAGGATTATGTGTTTAGTTTATTCTGTCAACACTTAAAGTTAGTACATATAGGTCAGTCAATAGCCTTGGAAGTGAGTAACCATTTAAAGTAGAGCATTATAAGGTTTAAGGCATAAACCCTCTCTAGTCAAACTTCTGTTTGAAATGAAAAAAAAAAGAAATCTTCGATATAATTTTTTGCGCCGAACTCCCATCCCGCAAATAAAATTACCTAAATAGTGATTTGCTTCTATAACAAAAAGAGATACCTTCATTTAAAAGTTTAAAATAGAATAATTCTGCAATTTTAAACTGTAAGCAACAAAAGAAGACATTGTGCAGCCTGATTGCTTTATCATTATTACAAACTGATCTATTGTCTATTTTGATACATAATTTTGAACGTGATAAAGATCTATAGGTCTATATGCAGACAAAAATCAGCAAGAAATTCTGCATTCCCCTATCAAACATGAAATGAACAGTTTGGGTATCAGGATTAGTGCTTTAAGGTCATTTAAGTGCTGGAAAGGATTATGTGTTTAGTTTCTTTCTGTCAGCACTTAAGGTTGGTGTATATATCTGTAATGTCTAACATGTAATTATTGTGCCATAAATTCTCCATAATTAAACATGTACAGGTACATAGTAAATGTATTTGACATGAGTGTATTAAATAAGTTTGGGATATACTGTAAATTACCAATAATATGCGAAAACTGAATAAAAACATGATTTTTTCCACATTTCACTGCATATAACGATGTTTTTCAGTCAATGTTTTTCTATCCATTAAATTTTGATAAACCATATAAAAGAAAAGTGTAATGCTTAACTTTTTACAAAGTAATAGATGCTGTATTTACAGTTGTTTTTTTTTTTTAAACAAAGTCTGGTCATTGTTTATTACATTTAAGTTCTTTTAAGAAGTTTGATAAATGTAATATTTTACCAAATATGACTGTCTTAAACTCTACATAACAAAGAACTTAGGGGAAAAATTCATCATGAATATAAAAGATGATAATATACCTTTATTCATTATATTCGTTGAGTACCAGTTTTTGTTGATTTCGTTCTTGAGCATCGTCTCAAGCTACGATATGGAGTCCGCATAGCTCTGAGTCTTTCCTGGTGAAGATCTGTATACAAGGAAATATTCGCCCAGAGGCCAATTTTCTTTTCGCCCCTTTCGCCCTTGTTGTCACTAGGCGAATTCAAGACTTGGCAAATTCCAATTTCTCAATTTTTTTCCCTTAGAACAAAACTTTCAAATTGACTGGGCGAATTCAAGACGGGGCAAAACCGTTTTCAAGTGAAGAAGTGCAGAAATAACACAAGGCGAAAATAACCCTGTTTACAGTAGTACATTTAGCCGTGGTTTGCGACGATGGTTGTTGAGGTGATGCTCAAAAAACTGTCCGTTGAATTGCAATATCTACTTTAATTATATTTTATTCATAGGATCATTGGTCAAGAAAATATTTTTTTGTTTTGCAAATTGCAATATTTCAACAAAGATTGGCGAAGAAATTATAAGAGTAAAGTTTCTTTTCAGCCACTATTGACTGACCAACAAGCAATCTTATAGTGAAAGATCGAATAAACCAGCTTGTATTTTTTCTTAAACACATATGCAAAAGCGCTTGTCATCGCTAATGTGTGAAATTACTAATTTACACAGCTTTCGTTAATCTGTAATTATTTATTTCAGTTACAGAATTGTTTTACACTCTTGTTTATTATTGTAAATGTCGTCATTTGTAATGTACGAAGTTCATGTTTGTAGTTGCACTTGCAATTAAGGTTTTGTCAGAATATAATTTTCGGTATGCATGCAAAAACGTAAGAGTTCATGTAATCCATGTGCTGGAGTCCCATATTTAGTTTTAATGGAGATGTATGTATCGGACAGGTACATTAAATTGCGAAAAATTCAATCATCTTGGGGTTCAGTTTAAGGGCATACATATACATATGTACGTCATTGAAATGTATATCGCAAAAAAAAAGAAAAAATGCAAAATGTGCAAAGTTATATCATTCGTTGCCATGAAAACATCACAGTAAACACAGGTATAGATCTCTGTTGCACTTTTTCTTAATTATGTATTAATACATTTTAGAATAAATCAGGGTCTTTATAGGTATTTTGGTGTGTTAGTTTAATGAATTACGTACATGTACCATCATCATGGCATGGGCACTGGGTACAATGTAGTTTTTACTATGAATGTACGTACCTTATCTGTACTTTAGGCTTTTTAAGTCGTTCTTTGAATATCCAAACTTCCGTTATTATTAAAATGTACTTTTGAAAAATGAAAGAAAAAGAAATGACAATCAAGTTAGCTCTGATATTCTAACAAGTTTAATATGTTTTCTAGCAAAGAGACTAATTAAGAAAAAGTTAACAATTTCTAAAGCCACAAAGGTTTCATTTTTGTTGTAATTTTTTTTCTTTCAATATTTACGTCAATGATTTTTTTTTTCGATAAGATTTTTAAATATCACTAAAAACTGTTTAAATGTCATTCATATTTTTTTTTTCAGGCGTAATGTGTAATTTTGTGATTGCAATCAATAAATGGGGAAAACAAGGCAATTACGTTTAAATATTTTCCTTGTAAGTTCCTGATATTTTATCTGATTTAAATAATTACAGTAAACAAATCGTGCATATTTCAGAATTTTTTGAAATAAAATTAATTGCTAATAACTATGCACTCCTTAAAGTGTTTAAACCTTTAAAGTTTCTCACATTTGGGTTCCTGTGGTAGCTTTAACGGGAAATGTTTATGGAATACTATGATTTAAATGTACAAAATAATTAAAGCTGTAAAATACAATAATATTATTTATAAGGGTAAATAGATTGATACACCTTGTATTTATAATCAAGATTTTGTTATGTATAACATGTATACTATCTATAAACATTATCATTGCGATTTCCTAGGTCTTATGACAGTTGATTAAAAATATAATCGTTGCATCATTTTCCAAGTGTGAGTAAAAAAAGAGATGATGCATTGTAAAATCAAATTTAAACAACAATGACTGTTCAATGTTTATGACAAATTTTAAAAAAATCAGAATTAAAGGTGTAAATGTGATGGCATGACTCAATAAGTAGTCAATGAGTTGTAAATTTAAATTTCCCATTACGTAATAGTTTCGATTTAAATGCTTACAAGTACATTGTAAGACTTAGATAACCTTTACAAAGGAGTTTCTTTGCAAGTTGTTACCCTTAAATACCGACTGTTTTCAATGAGCAAAGCTACTCAAGGTACGTTGATAAAACAAATGATGCGTAAGTTGATGTCAGGTGTAAATACATAATAAATATATTAATATTTCAGGTATTTTAGTGGTAGATGCAACGACCACTAAACACACACAGGTAGCTCGCTCTGTAAATAAAATGTTTGCTTAAGTGTGGGAGCTTTTGATATTGTCCCAGGTATTAAAGGAGACTATACCCTGACTGTTTGTATCTTAATATCACCTTTACTGATAAGATTGTGCTACTTTTTCACAAGTTTAAAAATGTATCGCTATTTGAACGTTCTAACACAACAACACGTGACAAATTTATTTCCTGGAGCTGCTATCATAACGTGACAAATTTTACAGTTTGTATTTATTTTACACCCACCCTATACATTCAGAATAGATAATATGACTTATCCTACATTATAACGATTCGTGCTGCTGTGTGAATGTTTCTCTGAATGAATGCTGCATTCGCGTATAAGCAGTTTTAATTTTGTCGGTCGATAAATAATAAATGATCACAAAGTTACAATGCGTGAATGAATAGATCTTACTTCTGTGCAATTAATTTTAAATATTTTTTTAAATGTCAGCAAACATGGTATCGTAATATAACGGAAGCATTTTCTTAACATGTAGTCTTACAATGAGGATAAAGCTACAAAGAATTTAACATGAAGCCGGATCTTTTAAACAAAATCTATTCACTAAGTCATTTATGCCCATGCAGTTCATGTTTTAGATAAGAACATTTATCAAACCTCTAAGGCAAACTTGCTGCACATATTTTCACGAATGCCAAATTCATTTACACCCACGAACACTAATTTTTGTATCGAGAGTTCATTCATAAGTTACACAGCTTTTATCCCACCCACAACAACACTCATCGATAATACATGATTATCAAATTAATTTAATGGATAACTATTTGCTCTGTGTCAACATATATGAGTTACCTTTTCCTTGACACGCCATTTTAATTGTCAAAATAAATTTTTTTCGCACCCTTGGGTACGTAGTTTTTGTCAATGAAAAGAGATATGTTTCTAAAACGAAAGAGGAAATCCTGTAGTAAGAGATAAGGTTACAGCAATGGCTGGCGGAAACACTGACGATGATAGATAAAAGGGGATCTATCTTTCGCATCAAACCTTCATCAATATTCCAGGACCCCTTCGGTATATCTGTGATCGGTGAATCAAATCAATCAATGAAATATGATACCTCTAGATTAAAATCCTTCTCTAAAGTCAAAAAGTCTTTTGAAAAAAAATGTGACGTCATCGACATCTTCGGGAATCCAATTATACAAGACCTTCGCTGAGAATATTCCAAAGGTTACAACTGCTAATGTGTAAGATAGGGTATATAGATTATTAATGATATCGGATAACTTCATTTATTCTATTCAATGATTTTGTGCATCTGATGACGTAATATAAGCGTAACATAAGCGTAGGAAGTTCATTAGTTTTTCAATTTCGTTGTCCTCTGGACATTTTATTCTAGTACGCAGTTCATAAATTGAGTGAAAAATGAGTTTCATTTTTTTTCTATTACATTATCATTATGTATGAAAATTTGTTTTCCTTTGTTCCTACCGGTAATCAAAAGCTGAATTTGTCAATGTAAATTTCGAAACTCTGATGTTTCTTTTTTTCCATGCAGCTGAGGTGTATCTGACGTTGGTAATGCTTTACAATGTTTTCGTGGGCTGCCAACATTTTGGTTAGCATCTACCATTGCAAACTTTCTTTTGCCATATTTGTTCATTTACAAATATCGTCAGAACTTCCCGTCACGACGCGCTGAAACTATTATAAAAGAATATTATTAATAGCCCAGTTTACCTTGCTTTTAATCCATGAATAAAGGTCAGAATCTAGAATTGATCCTCATGTTTGCAACCTATATTCTATGATCTTGTATTTTTTGCCATGCTTTAAATTTTCCAAATCATTTAAATTGATAATCTTAAAATATCTTTATTCAATTATTACGCTATTTTAGATTTCCTACGTCATGAAAATGTTAGATACACAGCAGTAAACGTTTTTATTATGTTCTTGTTAACAGTAACTACATGTATTTTTCCATCAAACCGAATCTCCACGTTATGACAACATTTTTTTTAACAAAGGGATAACATGAATTAAAAAGTTAAAACTTCAAAGTTTTCTTACATAATCATACATGAAAATGTAGATCTTTTCTTTTCATTGAGAAAATACACGATTTTTGTCCAGCAGTTATATTTCACATTTCTGTTTTTTTCTACAGACACCTTTTGTACTGTGTAAATACAAGCACTTCAATACTTTGATGGATTACATTCCAAGAACCCCCCCAAAAAATTCAATTGGATGACGTGTGACGATGTTATTGATGATTAGAAAACAACTTAAAAGATATTCATTAACTTAAGTATAAAACTATGATCACAGTTCCATGTGTATCCTTCATAACTCATAGACTGGTGAAAACTTCACCTGGCGCAAAATTCGGGTTTTTTTTTTTCAATTCATCTGAACAATTACCTGAGCAATCCAGCTTTCTCGATTTACCTGCATCAGTCAATCAATAATACCACCTTTCTACAGATCATAATTCAAAATATTTAAATCAAAATAGAAAATAGTTTAAATTTATTTTCTATTTTAAAAAACTGTCATATTTGATAGTCAAATGGTTATGAACAAGACTCTTTCTTAACTCCATTATTTAATTTGAAGGTGGTTTCAGTGCACTTCTCTTATTTAGCTACAGTGTTAAAATTAATGGTAATTTCTAAATATTTTCTGAGAAAAAGAATAATTGAATTATTTGACATCTGAAGATGCAAAAATAGAAATGAGCTTCAAATAATGATACTAATGACAAAATGCGGTTTGAAAAATATCTAAACTATCACAAAGAACTAAGGAATTTTATCTCATACGACCATCGCATAAGGACGTATTGTGTATCAAAATTTATTAGTTTTTACAACGATGAATGCAAATCAAATGTTTTAAATCTATTTATATGTTGTTGATCTGAATGATTTTTGTACTTTACCTGTTGGAAAATAGAAACCGTAAATTATGGGTAATTTTCTTGCATTGCAGTAGGTTAATCGAACAAGACGTCCTTTATTCTAGTTTTCTAAAGATGTTAGATTTGACTTGTGGAAAACATGTTATTATTATGTCATCCAGTTAAAATTGATTTTGCAATCGACATTTAAAAGTTACAGAGTTAAGATTTTTCCGACATGTCACATGCTGTTCATTTTCATTAATAAACTTAAATTGCTGAATAATGTTTACCAGGTCACTTGTTTCAATTAACTTTTTCTTTAAATAGATCTAAAGAAAAAAGAATAACCAATGTACAGTAATTTATTAGTATCCTGTTGTTCTTTAAAAAATCGCCCACGCCGTATGGTTGTTTACTAGAATAATCATTTGACATTCATATATAATTAACCTCAACTCCTGAAGCAAGAATGACAGCATAAAATCAACACTTTCATTTATTTTTTATATTTTGATTGTTAGACAAATTGTGAAAAGCGTATCACAGCGTTTTTGTTATTGCGTCTAATAGTGTTTAATTTACAGATGTCAAGATGAAACAAATTTGGAGACTGGTATATCTTGAAAAGAATTCCATTAACAATTGTTTTGGAAAAGAACAAAAACATGTCCAGGTTCAAGAAGTTTGAACTGAAACAGTATGTACAGAAAATGGTATTATCAGACTCAGGGTCAAGAAAAAAATATACTCTATCATTGTTCATGCCTCCATTGAGAGTAGAAATCATTTTGAAAAGAGCAAATATAAGTGCAAAATAACTGTAGTGTATCCTGTAAGTGAAGGAAATTGAAGATGTATTCATTTATTTGATAAGACCCAGTATGTAAACTCTACAAGCAAAGTTGTCCTTGTTGAATTTTGAAAAGGCACTGAATTCAATACAAATTGCTTATCTAAACACAGAGGCGTATTCCTCATGGGGCCCTATTATTAGTCCGGGGTCAATTTATATATACCCGCCAAAAAAGCAATCTGTGAAAACCTTACTGGTGAAGGGTCAACATGTAAGAATTATAAGACTTCCTTCCTACTGTAAGGATTTTGAATGTCCTCCCCTTTTTGGCGCGGTATTTCAAAATGGACAAACTCGAAAGACATTTGTGTTGCTGTTTTAATTGAACTTTGTCCTGCTTCTCAGAAAAGTTAAAGACATCAACGACGACAGAATCCGGACAGAATCCGGACAAATTGTGACCAGGAATGCTTACCTATTCATATGCATGTGCATGTTACAATGTAGACCATTGCACGTGTGAGCTTAAATCTTTGAAAAAAGTAGAGATGTATTATTATCAAGCAACATTGATATTCAAATACCACAGGCATTATTTAAGTCAGAAAACCCGATCGGAAGGAATGGAAAAAAATTAACTTAAACTGAACTTATGAAGACCCCAGTGGAACTCGAACAAAACGGCACAAAGTGGCTCTAATTGCCTCAAACAACAATAAAGCGATGTTTGGAAATATGCAGACTCGAACGTTTTAATTTGTTTTAATTATATTTTAAACACGTTTCAAATCTTAATGCGTCATTTTTTTTAAACGAGCGTTGACGCATTTTAGGGTTTTCTTTATTCTCTCCTAGTCTATATGATGTTTAACTAACAGAATACACTTTGTTATTTACACCTGATTAACATACGGGGGACAAATAAATCTTTTGTTGTTTGCTCTTTGATTACCATACGTCTGTCAAAAACCTTCTTCTACTTTGTCTCTGAATCATTCTTGTCTTGCATTTAACATGTTTGGTGGTCGATTTGACTGTCATTTATTGCTTTTTAGTAACACTAGCATCAGTTTAATTACATCAGGTACCACTCATTCTCCACAAAATTCGTTTTTCATTCACGTTTCTTACTCATTCATTGTGTGCACTTTTGATAACAGAGTTACTGATTGAATTGATTTTTCAGGGGAAAAAATCCTGTTTTTATATGTTTGCAAAATATTCTTATTGTAATAATAAAGCATTCTTTAAAATTAATAAGCTATCTCGACGTTTATTGAAAAAATACACAAACTGCATTCTTAAAACTACAAAATTATAATGACAGACTACCGAATATTAAAAATGGCTAAGCAATTTAAGATAACTTTAAGGAGACTCGAATATTGTCAAAATATCAATCAGAGGTACTTTAGATTTTACGATTTGACACATTTAGCCATAAACTGACATTTAGTAAAGAAAAATGTTTTAGCGTTAAGATTTGGGAGTGTTTACTCTATGTTATCGGAGTTGAAAAACATATATTAACTATTTTGAATTATTTTTAAATAATCAAATTCTTTATAACATGTTAAATCCAAACAGAAAGTTAAAAACTTTAATTTACAATTTGTTTCATTACATGTATAAATGTGAAACTGAGAAAAAGGAATAAGATTAAATCAAAATTAAATGCACTTATTCACATTTGACAATTTTTGTAACATATTAAACAGATACAATTACCGAGCGTTTCAGTGTTGTCAATTCATTTTAAATAAATTGTGTCTCTAAATTCAAATTCTAATTAATATTCTTGCAAGCATTTTTCTGATCTGTTTTTCAACAACACTGGTGACGGCTTGATATGTTATTTCCGAGAATAATGAATAGAAATTAATTTAAAAAAAACTTTACGTGTGGAAAAACTTTCATTACATAGTTATATTTTTTTTATTATAATCCCCAGTTGTAGGTCAAGATTTTTTTTTAAGTAAATGGTAATTCAGTACACAAACAACTTATCAAAAAGATGAGAGAGGGGATTTACGATCTAGAGAGTCCAATATTTTAAGCTACGGTGAACCTATTGTCTTTTTTGAAATCTTTTTTTGTTTTTATATATTAAGGTACATATTCTTTGACATCCTGAAAAAAACAGAAATTCCACTACGTTAAAATGTGCAATTAGCTGTATTTAAAATAACATTGTATAGACAATTTTAAGAGTAAAGCATACTCAATATAAAATATTTCAATTCTATGGCACGATTAAAACTCTTTACTTTTATCACAAAAAGACCATTTTTTAAAATAATTATACAAGGATGTGTGAGATGAATTTCGTGTAATTATCCCTATTAAAATCGTGTGTCCCGAGTCAGAAAGTTTAGTTTATTTCAACCCGACTTGTATATGTACAATCAGTCAGTGCCCTAGAATGTACTTTTTACGCAAGCTTTCTTCACCTAAAATCGGGGACGTCCTTGGTTGAATGAGGCAACGAGGGTTATTGGGGGTTAAAGAAATAAGGTCAGTGCACGACGAGCTTTTCAATATTATATGTCTACCTACGTAATGAATGTCATTAATGTAGGAAATCATGTGACCTGGATAACGATCGTTGTCACTATGACGTTTCACATGTACAATTTATAAGTATTTTTTTCCCACATTTTAGCGGTTATAGACTTTCCATCTAAAGTAGTGTTGTCGTCATTTCTTGTAGGGGCAATGACATTGACAATGTTTTCTTAAACGTTACAATGTAATTCAATGCATACGTTTTATGTTGTGCCCAAGTTGTATTAAAGTAAAAGGCATTTTTTTCATCGAACACGTTATTTCTTCAAAAAATCTACCATGCAGGTATGTGTCATATATTTACATCCTAATCACTTTATCTGCAAATAAGTTATCATGTATAAATCAAAGTGTAGCGTGTAAACACAGAGTTCAATAAAGAAAAACTACAAATTAAAAAGTTAACATGGTGAAAACAATCACCAGCAAAAAATTCCACATTAAATTTTGCTATAGTAAACGGCAGTTATAACTGTTTACAATGTTGTTAATGTACAAAACATCCCGTGCCAAATTAAACAAAAACAATAGCGCTGTAGATTAGTAGCCAGTTCTGGACCCATGATGGTTCCATTATTATATATGCAAAACGTTTGAAGCTGCGTTTAACAAAAGAACTTACACGTACGCCTTACGACCCTTATAAAATTAATGCTCATTAATCATTAACCACCAAATTAATTATCTTTTGTAAAACATTATTAAAAGAAACAATATTGTAATTTTACTCTTGGTTATGATTAAAATTTGCACCTTAAAGACCATTCCATAAGACAAAAAAATACGACTTGATATCGTAAGTAATTTGAAAAACGGAGTCCATTCTGTTATTTTACAAAAGAACATTTAAAGACTAGCTGCATGTCTGTACTTCCCGGTCTGAAGAAAGTCGGATTGATGACCTACGAGTTACATATACAGTATGCAGAGTGCCTGTGAAAAAAAACCTGTAGTTAAGGATCACAAAAAAATTTCGCTATTTTGGACTGAATAACCTAATTTAAACACATAATCTGTGGGAAAAAAATTAGTACCATTAAATTCTTTATGCAATTTACCACTGATATCTACGAAAGACGAATAGGGCCACATAAAAAAATATTTTTATCTCGTAATTACGAGAAAAGATCTCGTTAATACGAGTCAATTATCTCGTTGAACGAGAAAGGATCTCGTTTTTACGAGTTTATTTTCTCGTATTTACGAGAAAAAGATCTCGTTATTACGACTTTATTATCTCTTTATAACGAGAAAAGATCTCGTTTTTACGAGTTAATTATCTCGTAATTACGAGAAAAGATCTCGTTTGTACAGTACCCGCAACGTTATTTTTTACAATCCTATCCTATCGTATCGCGTATCAATCCTATCGTATCGAGCGTGTATACTGTTTTATCGTACGTTAATTCTATCCTTTCGTGCGTGTATACTGTTCTATCGTGCGTTAATCCTATCCTATCGTGCGTTAATCCTATCAGGTTTATCGTTTAATTTCAAAAATTCTTCCGTTTATCCTATCGTGTTAATCGTTTTGTGCCTTTTCATAAGTATTACTAAGTTGCAACTCGTTTGGTGCGCCGTATACGAATATTTATCGAACAAGAATTGTAAAATCCTATCCAACATTCCGTCAGGATACTAATTTTTAATTTTTTTTTAGATCAAAATTAATCAACATTATATGTAAATCATATCTGTTAACATTGAAAATGAAAAAAAGTTCTTAGGAACAAGGTAACAGATTTACCTGTATATCAAATTTATTAAATTTTAATGCATCATTTTCTTATACAGAAAGAACTTATAAAAGATTTTATATTTACTTTATACAAGAGTTGGATTTATATAATTAAACCCCTATTTCCCGAGTGATTTAATCTCGGGCTGAAATATTCGCGGCGATCGGCTAGGGTGTTCGGTAAAGAAAACTTTTAACAATACGGAAAATTTATTGATCATTAAATCTCGTAATTTTAGTTGAAAAACAATTAACTGGTCATTTTTATACATTCTATAAATGATGCAGCGATGATTTACAACTCGGCAATTGTTACTAAAAAGAAATTCACGTAAATCTTTATTTGTACGTGTTCTCTCTCAAATTCTGCCATTATCAGTTTGTTCGTAAATATCGTTTAAAGCGATCATACGTTTATCATGAACATCGTTTATCCTTTCCTATCGTGTATCAATCCTATCATATCGTGCGTGTATACTGCTCTATCGTGCGTTAATCCTATCCTTTCGTGCGTGTATACTGTTCTATCGTGCGTTAATGCTATCCTATCGTGCGTGAATCCTATCCTATCGTTTATCTTGTAAAAAATAACGTTGCGGGTACTGTACGAGTTAATTTTCTCGTAATTACGAGAAAAGATCTCGTTATTACGAGTTAATTATCTCGTAATTACAAGAAAAGATCTCGTTATTACGCGAAAAGATCTTGTCAAAATGGTGCGTTTCATTATTCTATTCTCTTTATGTCAAGTGTATGAACTACTGAAATGTATTTTATGATACACATACTTGGCATAATCATCGCTTAGTAGCATAAACAGAATTTGAAACTACATAGTCATTTAGGTCAGATCTTTTCTCGTTATAACGAGATAATTAACTCGTAATAACGAGACCATTTCTCGTAATTACGAGATAAAAAATATTTTTTTTATGTGGCCCTATTCGTCTTTCGTAGATATCGTCTATTTTTCTTCGTCTTTTTTTCCTCAGACTTACTCTGTAACATGCTAACCGAGCTCCGAAAATGATATCAAATTCACGTCGAGATCAAAAGTCGTCATCCTTACATTTAAACAAACTGCGCCACCCACTTTACGGGACTGGTGATGGTGTTTAAACATTGTATCTGTAGTATAACGTCCGAGGAATTTTTTGGAATCAAATTTTTTGTACATAATCTGTTCGGAAATAAGATCAATCAGTCCAAAACTAGCACCATGTTTTGTGCACCGTAAATAACAACTTTTTAACTCGTACAAAACTGTAGCTCACAGGTCTTTCATTTGATTTTTTTTAAGACCAGGAGCTACAGACCTATTTTGAAGACATGACAGTGAATAATCTTTTCATTCCGACAAAATGATCTTCAACACCTTGCATATTTATAATGAACATTCACCAATCCTCAGTCATAAGTCCTGTGTACATGTATTATGCATTTCTAGTCTCGACGTACATCGCTCATAGAATAAAACTTAAGATTTGTCTTTACACTGAAAAATAATCGTGGTTGTACATTCCTAATAAATCTTACGAGAGTTCGGTGGTTGTGGCCGTTTTTAGACTGTATTTACCTTCTTGAAATAAAGAGCTACGAATAAAGATATTACATGTACAACATTTTAAAGCCAACATATTTAGATTGTTTTTCTATACTCAATATTAGTTTATGGCCAAAAGTGAGTATATCTGAAAGTAACAGGTAAATTTTTAACCATACAGCCTCCTTCACTACAGCTTCTTATTCCAACAAATATTATACTTAGAAGAAAAGGGTCTATAAAGGCAAAGAAATTGTGTTTGTATCATACAGTATTTTCTGTATGTATCATAATTTTTTTTTTAATGTTAACATCATGATGGTTTTATTTATTTCTTATTGTATATTAGTATGATAGCAATTGAATAACCGTCAAGTTTCACTATCAGCTTATGTAACTTTATTTTAACGATCTTTCACATGTATATGTACATTGCGAATTGTATGAAATGTATAAATGTCTTAAAATGCGATCAAAAAATACTTTAATTTTATAATGAATTATTTTGATAAAAACAGCTTTTTTCAAAGGTGTTGGTTAAGATTTATATAATATTGATGATACTTTAGGTTTGTTTCTGTGTAACTATTAATAATTTTAACCAGATATAATTTAACAATGTCCTAGAATAGCCTAGTTGACAACAGTTTTGCTTTTGAAAGAGTTTGCAAATTTCATTACTCTGATTGGATGGTTAAATGTAGCTAATAGTAAGTTTTTCTCCCAAGTTCATATCAGAAATGTGATATTAAAATCGTGAGAAACATCACATCAATATCCAGGATCAGTATTTCTTACTTGTAATTATAAAGGACGCTCTTATCAAGTTTCCGACTCAAACTAACATCACCTAGTCTAATAATTAATGCATTCGTCATGAATATACTGAAACTTGTAGCTGATATAGCAAGAAAACCGATCTCCGATTACGTAAATATTTGCATGCATATCGTCATAGCATATATATATATATATATATATATATATATATATATATATATATATATATATATATATATATATATATATATATATATATATATATATATATATTATGACGATATAATTGTCATAGGATTATTTTGCCTGTTCATTATTATCTTTATTAATGAGCAATCATAAAAATGATATTACCAAGGACACTTATACGTGGCTTATGTAGCTGATAGATACATGTGAGAGTATATACATGTAGTGAGAAAAATATTGTCTCTGGGGAATTACATACTTTTCATATTAAAACACTCCTAGAATATAATAATAGAAAAAAGATAACAATATAGGTATATGGTAAAATTGTACATACGTTATTAAAAAATATATAAATATATCCTAGAAAATCCCAACTAGTTTGACATTTAGGAATTATGGTAAATCATCATTACTCGTTAATAGAATGATTACTGGCGTAATTATATAATGGACAAATTATAATTATTAATTTTGAAATAATTAATTAGTAAAATATCATTGATTAATGGCATTAATTTGAGTTGACTTTTTGAGTTTGGTTAACATTATTCAAGTTGTGGTTGTAATTAGTTGGTCTCAAAAAATTCTCTGGAAAATTAGTTTTAACGTTCATGACACTAAAAGCTGCTCTTAATAGCAAAGTTGTGGGCCAAACCGCATCATTACAATGTTGTTTATATTGTATTAATATGTAAACAAAGTTCATTAGCTATTATAATTACACTTCACCTTTGCCATCTACTCACAGACGAAACACAAAATTCATAGAACATACACCGTGTAATTAAAACATTCCCTAAACAGATAAATTATCTTATTTAATTAGGACCATGAAATACTTCTAAGTTTTATAACTCAATAATGTGTCCACAAAGTGTTTGTTCTTCTCTTATTTCAGTCTGCGAAATTAAGAATAATGGAAGTGATGAAGTAAATTGTAAAGCAGCAAAATTGTAATACATCACCTTGAGAAAGGCATTCTGTGGTGAACCACTCTTCAATTACGAGGACAACTTGCACTGGTTTGACTATCCCTGACATGCTTTTTGATGCGATATAAAGCAGTAAATCATCCCGTTGATTAGAGCACATTATACGTCGAGGTGGTGAATATTAATTTCGGACAAGAATGCCAATTATGAGGTTAAATTTTCGGTGATATTGCATTAACTATATTTTTAGGTTGTTGAGAACGTTTGTTCATCTATTATTTTCTTTTCTTCTGTATTGTATGATGGTTTCTTTTGCATCCAATGTAATACTTGAAATTAAATGGTCATTCGGCAACAAAATCTTACCATTTTCTAACCATGCCCAAGATGCATTTGGTTGGCATTTTGTGTTCCCATAAAGAGAGTGTTTTTATTAGCATCGAATAATTGTAACATTGAAAGGAGACCGATTCTGGTGGTGTAAATACAGTTTAGGCGAAAGTCCATTATTTTCCACGATACGTTTGATTTGTATACTAGACAATTATTTTATACTGTAATAGCCAACTAATCCGACCATGTAGTCTTAAAAAGGAATATACATGTAGGTAATATTCTAAGAGATGTTTTTTGCTGTGAATGCGACCGGTTGTGAGGATTTTTTAAAGTAGTTGACACCCCAATGATACTTACGATGAGAAAGTTTTGAATTGAATTGCAAAGTATTTAATCTATGAATATATATTGCAATTCAGTTTTTGCATGGAAAGACTAAAACATGGCATACTAGTAGCCTAATTCATGGTTTAAAAATGGTTATCCAAAATAGCAGATTTTGTTGTCAGACTTTAATCCATCATTGCAAAAGTTAATTTCAATTCTATTATAAAAATTTCCGACGTGAAAATTGCTACTTATATTGCTTTAAAGCAAAAACTAATTTTTTTTTCATTTAATCCGAATTTTTTATTTTGGACATCAGTATTCTAACACAAATTACAAGTTTTACAAATTTTAACGAAAAACTGTTCACCAAATAACCTGATCCCACCATCCGGAATTATCTTGATTTTCATAAATTACTCTTAGCAAACAAGAAGGGTAACACTATATCAAAAATTAATAATGATATAAGACTTATTTTTCGTGCGACAAAGAGTACACTTTTTTCAAATTTCCATTGGCGTTAAATGACATATAAACTTTCAAAATATCAGATGGTTTTGTTATACTATATTTTAATTACAAAGCTCGTTGGAAAACCTCACAAGAAATTAATGATGATGTAACACTCAAGGTTTTCCCATCGTTTTAACGAGGCCAAAAGTACAAAAAAGGAATAAATAATCAAGTAATACGCCAGACAGGTTAGGAAAATTGCACATTAATATCACTGCGTCATGGTGACCATAACAAATTCCGACAACTTTGTTATAATTTGTTGACATAAAAGCGTGAAAATTAAATTGAATAAACGTTTAAAACGTGATCTACATGTAATAGCTTCTTTGTAATCCTCGTTTCATACTCGGGTAGTTTGCAATGAACTAGGATCCAACTTTTATAGACACATTACAATTACGATGCAATTTAAGGTTCTCCTCGTTTCAGCTGAATCTAGATCAGATACAATGACGCTTTTCTAGGTTGTTGGCGGAGGATCGTTTTTTATATCACATTGGGATGATAAACTTGCGAAAACGGAATACTGGTAAACTGTCGTTGCAAAAGACTTGACAGGCGATTATTTTTCTCCTATTTCGAAAGTGTGCCTTGTTTTTGTTTTTTTTTTCTCTTATTATTTATTTATTTTTTGGCTTTTTATGATTCTGCTTACGATGTAAAAATAAAAATTCTAAAAGAAAAAAAACCCTGGTAGTTGTATAGGAAATGAACTAAATGGTTAATTTAACGATAAACAGGTCATAAAGCTTACACATTAGCATTCATTAACCTTTCATTTGGCATTCGGTGGCCGGTTGATTCGCTACGGTAACTTTTAACCACTGATATAACGTAAGCGTGCAAATCAAGGTCATCTGAGCATAGTTATATATTAAGTGAGCGTTGACTGGGCATTCTGTAACATTCGATTAGCGATGACAATTTGACGTTGTTGCACATGCGTAAAAGTTGTAGATGGTTCGCCCGATAAAAAGATGCAAATGCGCAAAAAAAACTTTCTAACACTTTCAATTTTTTTTTCTAAAAATTGAACCTGGAACCATGTTTGTACATTTTTACCTGAATTTAATTTTAATTTTAATTTAATTTAATTTCACAATCACCTCTTGGAACATGTTGATTTTGGCTTAGGTAATCTCGTGCACTTCTTTCTTTGAAGCTAAATTTAGAAATATTTGTTTTGATACGATGCCATTTGATACCATCGCCATTTCATTATCCTGTCTGACAGATTTGTATTTTGTTGCTTCATTTTGGGAGGAATGTAACTTTGAACAAAGACTGTCTTGACCCGCTGGTCTATTTTTACCCAGTCGTGGGACAAATTTAGTGGGTATTTAAACTTTAAATTAATCTTCGGTAAATGTCACCATTGTAATCGAATATCAAAGTCACAAATAAACTACAGAGTTTTTCTTGTGCTACAATTGCGTTGATAAATCTGAAAATCTGATAGAAATATGTGCTGAATAATATCTTTACCTGGCAGATACTCTATACAGATGCAAGTTTATCTTAAACCATTTAAATAATTCGGGTACTGTTGCACCCGAATGCTGATATATTATATTTCTTCTTCACGTAGAAAAAAAAATTGAATATTGGTTTTAATTTTAAAAAATTCCAAAACTGTTAAGGTCATAATTATAAACATACATCCAAAGGTCGACATGCGCTGCATGCAATATACAGAATAAAAATGAAACTCGAAGACAGAAATGGAGGAGAAAGTTAAGGGTACGTGTGATTTCCAGAATAGTAATTTAAGAGTTGATAAAAAGATTAACCCAATTGTCCATCGATAGCAATTATCGATCCGCGAGTAAAGAAATAACACATGCATACGAATAGATTGTCCTACCACGAACCTGCAAAAACAAAATGCTTAATTTAAAATATATTTAGCACGTAATACCAATCATTATTATATGACTTGCAGGAACTGAGTTACAAAGTGCTGAATCGCCCATTTGATATGGACAACCTACATCAGAGGGAACCTTTAGCGGTGGTCTGTCTGTCTAACATGATGTGTGAACAAGACGCACGTTTGTTTCTTCTTTATTTATGCTTTATTTAGTGCGACATTTTAGCCCCTTTTATCAAAGGGAGCACATAAAAGACGTCCTTCTTGTGTCAAAGTGTGCAAGTGACCTCAAAATAATTCTTATTCTGAAATATAAAGAAGACCATTGCATTTGACATCATGTAGTTAACAAGGTTAAAATAAAGTTTTGTTGATTCTAGAAGTTTTTCACCAGTCTCAATGCTTTAAAGAAAACAGATGAATAAACTCTGGATATTTTAAAAGTTTTAAGAAATGAAAATTGTACGCGTAGTAAGATATGAACATCATACAATATTAGATAAAAGGCTGAGACATTTAATTTATAGTTGTTTGAAAACGTTTGAAAAAGAGGTTAAAAGTGTGTTTGAAAAGGAGCTGTTCTGCCTACATACATACATGTGACTGTTTTGTATCTGATTTGTGTCTTGAAAAAACATAATTATAATGCATTTGTCAATAGGAAGTTACAGCTTTTTTATCGCGTCTATTTGACACTGTTATTTAACGTTGTTGGGGCATTTTGATCACGGACCCTGGGAGTGTATGTAAATAAATTGCAAGTGCATGTTCTCTTTCTTTCATATAATGCACATACAATAATTACAGGAACTACCATTGCCGGTGAGGTTTTCTTTTCAAAGTCTTCGTGAAATAATCTGATGGCGTGTCACGACAATGTGTTGAAAAACAACTGAAGGAAATTGTTGTGAAGAAGCATGGTGAAAACTTATGATGCATACGTGTGATATTTCCAAAATTGAAAAATTAAAGTTATGAAATCGACTCTTCCAGTGAACAATATATCTTCAGGGTTTTTGTTTTTGATTAATTTTCTTTTTTTTCGGGAGGGGGGGGGGGGGGGGTTGTTGTTGTTGTAAAGAGACAAATATATATAACACACTTCCAATATGTACACATGTATTAACAATGTTCTTTGCGACAATTAAAAAACCCCTAACAGGCATGAAGCGGTTTGGTCTATTTTTCAGAGAAAAGCTCACTGATCAAAACAGGATACACCCAAGAAAGGAGTAAGAACTACGTAATGTAATGTAAATGCCACAAAAATCACACAAGAAAAATCAATTAATACAAGTACATATCAATTATATCGCATTATTTAGATTTTATTCATTTCAAAATTCACTTGGGAGTTCATCATGGTAACAGTGCATTTTACGATCAAACATATTCTGGTTAAAAGGTTGCATTTCAATTAGAATTTGCGTATTTTCTCCAGATGTTCGGAAATGTGTGTTTCAAATTTGCATGACGTCATCGCGTCATGTTCACTTAAGGAGTGGCTGCCATGAATTTCAGTCGTCTGACCTTTTTATTCGCAGTGTCATGTGATAAACCAACATTTTATGATTGATTTACTATTGAAGTTTTGAACAAAAATCAAAGAGCATGGAGAGACGTCACATGTTTTATGTTGATATTATATGTTGATTCAATCATTTTTCCTGTCAAATTTTATGTTTTCCAACCGCCCAGATTAAATGTTTCAAGGGCAAACTTTATACTATTATTCCGTATCACTGGGTCAGTGATATTTTCTGATCATAAAAAAAACTTGGTTTTTTTTTATAAACGAACGTTTAAAGCTCTTAGATAAAAAATTGTGATGAGTACGCTCTGTATGTGTGTGTGTGTGTGTGTGAGAGAGAGAGAGAGAGAGACAGAGAGAGAGAGAGAGAGAGTTTAACGTTTGTGTTAGTGCATTTCATTAATCTATAGCTAGTCATAAGGATTACAATCTAAAAGGACAATACAATGTGCACTCAGTGTAATCAATTTGATCCAATGAATAGAATCAAATCTTATTTATACAATAAAAAAAAACATCAACACATCAATGAACGGAAAGTGTGTATATCCCTTCTGTTTTTTGGTTTTTTTTTTTGGGGGGGGGGGGGGGGTTGGGTTTTTTTTGTGTTTTTGTTTTGTTTTGTTTTGTTTTGTTTTGTTTTTTGTTAATCTACATTTTAGGTAACCCGAGGCACTCAGATGACCCTTTGCTATTAGTATCCGTCCGTCGTCGTGCGCCGTACTTCAACATCAGACATTTTAACTTCTTCTACAGAATAAAATTGGTCGTGCATTGGACGTCACTATTCAAGAATTCAAAATATATACTGGAGATTAAAGTAAACTCTATTTTTAACGAATGAAATGTTTATTTTTGCTTCCTAAAGGGTTATTTTCAGTAAGGGAAAATTCACACAAGTTTTGTCTTTGAAATCACGACCAACGGGAATAACCTCACGAAAACGCTTAATATAGAGAGGATGAAAAATCTGATTTTAATCATATGGTACAAAATCTAGACCTGAAATTAGAATTATATAATGATCGACAAATGTTCGCTTATTCCTGTGAAGACAAGAGTAACATGGTATCATAATACAACACATTATAAAACTATATTTATTTTATTTCTAAAATTAAAATACAAATTGGAGTTGTCTGATGCCAATAATTACTCGTCTGTCTCCAATCGAGCACGATTCCCAGCTGGCCCACCTGACTTTGACCTCGTTTACGATCATCGGCGGAGATAATTAAGTTATTAAATAATAAGAGTGTCACGTTGTTACTCTGTGTGCTATAAGCAGACAATACTACGTCATTATTAGATAGAGTTACCGCTTTTAATATTTGGATTAATTTTTAACCATGTAGTTGGTCAGTGAATCTAACAGCGATACCCACTGTTTAAATCATGCATCTGATTTCAAGCTACGTAATATCTAAACTTTCCAGTGCTCTTGTCTGTGATTTTAAAAAAACTGCAAGTCAAATTTCGTTGTATAGTTTCCTTAAAAGGGGACTGCATTACGTGGATCATATGCCATTTGTTTCTTACGGGAATTTGGAAGCCTTCAGGTTATGTTTCTCCTACTCTAACACCTTTATAGAAGCAAGGATATTGCCTTAAAGCTCTAAATCACGTTTATGTATAGCTATGATCTTTTTACCTCAGAATTTAAAAGGTCTATAACTCTAACATTATTATAAATTGTATTGGTGAAGATTACATGTATATTATTTAGTTTAAAAGTCAGTGAGGATAATTTTTCTGATCGACTTTGTCCGTTTTAGGCATCGGGCATAAACGTTTATCTGTTTGCGCACACAGTTCGCCTTGCACTACAGTACTACATGCTTGCTCTTGATAAAAGCTTTGTGTACATTTTTATTTTCATTCTGATGAGTTATTCTTGAGACTCAGGCTTTTATACAGTCTCATCATTATCTAATATCATGTTTTGCCTTACATGCGTAAGAATTTCATTCGGAAGTACACTAGCCTTGTTTTTTAAATGTAACATTAAGCTCTTTCGAAAAAACAAAACATCGGCATAACATAACAACATTTCGTGATGCTGACAGTTGATATTTTAATTAACCATTTCTTTAGATGGAATATTTTGTTTCTGTACTGTGTACCGAAATCTTAAAAATATTAGCTGCTTTGAACGTGTGCTTATCGTGTGCAAATCCCGATCCCGACTCGAGGGTATATAAACTGGTAGACTACCCACCAACTGCATCTTCTTGACCATCCTCCGTCGGATCTGGACCTTGATGTCGTCCTTGTCCGGGATGTCCCCCATGCGTTTCAGGTCCTTGGTGGCCTGTAGGAGCTTCCTCTACGTCCCCATCAAGTCATAGCCGATCCCGATTCAGAAAAAAACCCCACAAGTGGTAGCCTGGTTCTCAGGCCTACCCATAATCCTGCACAGGAACCTGCAGGCTAGCTCACGCGCAAGCTCGAATTTTCCAATCGCATGCGGTTTTACATATTGATGTACATGAATTTTCTGCGTGAACCTCAGGGTCCACAAAATAAAACGACAAGAGGTACGTGTTCTGATTTGGTGTTTTCTAATCACATCCTTTCGGGTCATTCCGGCAGAGCTCGTTCCACTTGTCGAAAAGGCCCGACAAGTTGCGATTGGATGTGTTTATCAGCATTATGTTATGTCTGCACTACATGCAATCAAATTAGTGGAAATACTGGGAAAGGTCGGGAAGCTGTTTTTGGTAAAATGGGGAATTTTTTTTAACCACGGCTAATTCTGCTTCATTTGTTACAGCTTATCTGTAGAGGAATTTTCTTCCTCGCCTGCACATTGTAATCCCCCCCCCCCCTTTCCAGACAAAAATTACAAGTTTATACACTTATTAAATATCAAATATATAGTTTAACATTAGTAAATGTAAAACAGAGACTCTATGCAAACCATGTTATTTAAATATTTAAGTCACAACGTCATTTCTCCCGTCGTGTGGATGATTTTAAAAGGTTAATTTGGGGGGGGGGGGGGATGGGGGATTGTCAAAAAGCTTCTGAGATTGGTTTCGTAGTTAATTAAAATGCCCAAGCTATCCTTACTCTCTTTGAACGTTTTAAAGGAACATAAAACTTCTTTAAGTAGATTTTCAGTGAATAAAGGAGTAACGTCTGGTGACATTTTCAGAAATATTGAAGATTCAATCGATATCAATGTTACCTTATATTTTAATTTGTAATTGTGGTAAATTGTGGGTATTTCATTGTAAAATGAGATTTTGCTATGATTAACATATTAGTCTTTATGTAAATATGAAGAAATTTTCACTTCATAATTTCTTTAAATTGTCTTGCAAGCGCGTATTGATACAGAAAATGAACAAAGGTTTACGAGTAAGTTGCTGAAGTAAATAATAAAATTTTATGATATACAATGAATAAATTACATTTTGACTCTTCAAGATTCTAAAAGCGGAGTAGAACTGAAGACTATATGTATTTCAATTTTTTAACTATAATAATGCTTTCGACTAATAACCGTCAATAGCTTTTCATTTTTACGAACTATTTTATTTTGCGGATTCATTAATTTAATAAGTGCATAGGTTTCCAAAGCAACTAATTGAAAACAGGAGCTTCAAAATAGGATACATGTGTCATATGACGTTCACTGCTTGGGGTTTAATGTTTGTATAATGATACACAATAAAATAAACGTAAAATGTCGATCGATAACGTGAATCGTACTATAAAAATAAAATGTAAAATTACATAAGAAACAAGCATTCTGAGAGTATTGCATAAGCAATACACGTCCCCTACCGGTTTGTGGAAATTATGAAAACAATGCACCGTTATGCAGAATATCGAACCCGAACATTAAAAAATTGGAATATAAAAAATTAATTTTCTCGAAAATGTGTCAACCAGACGCTACAAAAGTGTAAACTTGATCTGTAGTTTGACATTTTGAAGCTGTTCAGCAAATTTGATATTATTCCTCAAACGCATAAAGAAAAAAAGTGTGGAAACTGAAGTGGGTGAAAACCGGTAGGGGACTAATTAGGAATCACTGATTGACTTTTTTTTTTTGGGGGGGGGGGGGGGGGGGTTAAATTTTTAATTAGCAAACCGAGGGGGGGATTTTTTTTCAAACGCAGAACATTTTGAACATATTTTTTTAAAATAATTGTAGGATTATATATGTACAGATTCTTCTTGTACAAATTCCTCATGTGCAGATTCTTCTTCTTCTTCTTCTTCTTCTTCTTCTTCTTCTTCTTCTTCTTCAATTTCAACGATGTAAACGCAGTAAAAAACACGTGCGGGAATATAGTTATAGATCATTAATTTTTCTGCCCTGGAAGAGCGCTCGAGACAATCAAGAATTTTTATTCCCCTCCTTCCTCTGTTCTCTATCTTTTACAATTTCCTTTACTGATGTTATCCTAACTTTTAGGAAGGTTATGAATCATAAGATTGACAGCTATGAGTCCATAATTATATAAAGTCCCCAATGAGGGTAGGTGCCGTAAAAAAAGAGAAGATAGGAAAATAGCCGAGACATTCCGATCTCTCTTACGCTCTGATCTCCCCATTGTACGATAGAATCATAAACATACTTGAAAGTAATTTTTCTGACAATATGGTTATATTGGTTATATATTATGTGTAACCTCAATAATAAAAATATAAACGGCTAATTAATTTTCACGAATACATAGATCACTACAGGTCATTATAAGGGTTTATCGAACAACAATCTGTTCATAATTTGTGGTCTTACTTAGCAAAAGGTTTTTTTTTTGTTTTTGTTTGTTTGCAAGGAAAAGGTGAAAATTTTACAGTTTTGAAATCTTACTCTTGTGATCGTATACATTCCATTTTAATGAAAGGAATTTCATAACTGATAAAATGATGTTTTCAGTACGTATATGCTACAAATGTAATTCGATTTAGACCAATGATTTCGGGGTTTTTTTGGGTTGTTTTTTTTTGGCTATTTTTTTTCTGTCAGTGAAAAATAATACATGTGAAATGTTCATCTAGACAACTGGCCAATTAAAACACACAAAATGGATTAATGTTGTTGGCATGGGGAAGTTGATTTGTAAATACTTTTTAAAGAATGATAAAAACCAATCATTTTAAAAATCCTTTTCCACACTTCCTTCAAATCTTTTTTTAATTTCTCTTTAATTTTTTTTTTTGAGCGATGAGCTTTTAAACATATTGCATTCCTAGCTGGCATCACGTACATGTATTGCGAATTGTCTAATGTCTTTTTATGCCCCCCCCCCCTTTCCCTCCGTCTATTTTTTTTTCTCAGCCCACAACCCGGCCTAAATATGCAATAAAGAAATTATCAACTGTACACAATTCATCTTCTCTACATTGTAAATATTTAGAATGAATTCACTGTTATTGAAAAAAAATAACTAATGCAATATTCAGTTGATTAAGGACATGACTTTATAAGTACATAATATAATTGAAAATTAACGGGCCATTAGGCATTACCTTGCAAGGTGTAAATTTAAATGTTTTCTTTCATCTGAATTCAATAAATATAATCCCAAGGATTAGGGAAACAAGCTCTGTACCTGTGTGTTAACACGAGAATAGGTCAATTTTCATATGATTTATTAACATGACCTATTTTCTTTATACTTGTAGAAAAAAATTATTTATTAATAGTATCATACATTTTAAAAGCGCTATGAATTATGCAATAAATAAAAAAAGAATAATGGTTCAAGATACGGTTCTTAAAAGCTTTTAATGGAGTAAAAATTACAAGAATTTAAATTATGTTCGAGTTGAGCTCTTTTGTTGTAACACGTGCGTTATAAACCAATCAAAAAGTTATTACAGGCAACAAATCACACAGTCACTAGATATACAAGATTTTATCAGGCATTTAATTCGGAGCTAAAATCAAATTTTGAAGAAAAAATTATGATTTTTATACATCTAACAAGATTCCAAGGACGACAAATTGCTAATATATCCTTGAAATAAAAGTGAAAGTCATGACAATAATCAACATATTGTTTAATAAATTTTGCATGATTACTGGTTGTTAATTAAACAAGAGGCCCATGGGCCACATCGCTCACCTGAGGAACAATAGGTATGATAAAATCAGCTCAATGGAGTCATAATACAAACTATCTGGACAATGTACAATAATACATGTAGATCCTTTATAAATAAAATTCTGGATATTCTTATGTTTATAATCATTAGTCCCTTTTCCCTTTTATAGTCATATCACATGTTGGGTATTGCAGTTCTCAAAAAAATCCTTAACGATTGTTTATACATGTATATGGAATATAAAACTACATCAAACTCTGGACCTTCTTGAGAGGCCAACAAACTGTCCTGGGGCCAAAGTCTTAACAATCACAAAGAATCATCTGGCTGATTAGTTTCTGAAAAGAAGATTTTTAAAGATTTACTCTATATATTCCTATGTAAAACTTCGACCTCCCCCATTGTGGCCCCACCCTACCCCCGGGGGTTTTCACAACTTTGAATCTACACTACCTGAGCATACATCCACACAAGTTTCAGCTTTCCTGGCTCATTAGTATCTGAGAAGAAGATTTTTAAAGATGTACTCTATATATTCCTATGTAAAACTTCGATCCCCCATTGTGGCCTCACCCTACCCCTGGGGGTCATGATTTTCACAACTTTGAATCTACACTACCTGAGCATACATCCACACAAGTTTCAGCTTTCCTGGCTCATTAGTATCTGAGAAGAAGATTTTTAAAGATGTACTCTATATATTCCTATGTAAAACTTCGATCCCCCATTGTGGCCTCACCCTACCCCTGGGGGTCATGATTTTCACAACTTTGAATCAACACTACCTGAGGATGCTTCGACACAAGTTTCAGCTTTGCTTGCTCATTAGTTTATGAGAAGAAGATTTTTAAAGATTTATTCTATATATTCCTATGTAAAACTTTGACCCTCCATTGTGGCCCCACCCTACCCCCGGGGATCATGATTTTCACAACTTTAAATCTACACTACCTGAAAATGCTTCCAGACAAGTTTCAGCTTTCCTGGCTCAATGGTTCTTGAGAAGAAGATTTTTGAAAATATCTCAAATTCTTTAATTAATTTCTAATTATCGCCCTTTGAAAAAGGGTGTGACCCTTAAGTTTCACAAATTTGAATCCCCTTTGCCTAAAGATGATTTGTGCCAAGTTAAGTTGAAATTTGCCCAATAGTTCTTGGGAAGATGTTGAAAATGTGAAAAGTTTACGGACGGACAGACGGACAAACAGACGGACGGACGACAGACAAAATGTGATTAGAAAAGCTCACTTGAGCTTTCAGCTCAGGTGAGCTAAAAAGACAAAATTTTATTTTAAAAAAGTATGAAACAGCTGAGCATGTAGCAAATTACAGTATACCATAACAACATTAAGTCAAAGCTGTAAGTTCTGAAATCCCGACCTCTTAAAAAGATGCATATACATGTATGAGTCCATAGTAGTTGCAGAACTGTACCTCGACGGGAAATTTGGGTTGACGGTCCGTCGAACCAAATTTCCTCTGGAGCTAGAATTTAGCAGCTAAGCCAAATAACATTTAGAACAAAAATATGTAAATATTTCCTTCTGGCATGTTACTGCCATTCACTGCCACCCGGTATGTTCAAAATTTATAACATGATACCTCCTACAATTTAAAATTTAAAAAAAGAATGTAATGTTGTAGTACAAAATAACGTTTTATCACATTTTGGGAGCAGATTTATTCAATTACTCTAATGTTATGTTGGTTTTAGCGACTGCGATGATGAGACAGTCTCTCATTTTTGCGTGCCTCTTTTTCAATGCACTCTCGAACTAAAATGCACTATATGCATACACATTCCAAAATTGTGTTTTCTTGATACTAAACATAAACAAACCTCGTGTGCCATCAAACACCTTGATAGTATACATTTATACAGTTTCGCCTCACATTACGTCTTCCGCGTGTTCTATTTCTGTGAATGTTTACGACTACTTACCCTTGGCCTTTGCCATTAAATTCTTTTAAAATAACATTACCTACTGCAAAGATTGCTTTCTTGAACTAGAGAATTTTTTAGATTTTTAGTGAAATTAGAGTCCATTCAGTATAGAGATGAACTTATGATTTGGTAACAACAACTGCATTTTTTTCCTCTCTAAATATCTATACGTGTTGCATATTTATAACCTGTTTAGTGTTGTTTATTTGTTTTCATTTTGGGGTTTCATGAAGAGTTTTGATGGCAACTTATTTAGCACATTTTTAGTAATAGTGGCTAGGAAGCAGACTTTTAAAATCTAATAATACCGTTTTTTATTATCTCTAATTTAATAAGCAAACAAAATAAGCATGTATTTGATAAATCATATAAGTTAAACATTAAATGCGTAGTTAATCACCGTTTGGGTACTGGTTTTCTTGTGCAGTGTTGGTTCACTAAAATCGCCTTTGCAAAACCATCTGAAGGTACTATAATTGATATCTGATTTTGATGGACTTGGTATTTGGCTTTGTCAAATTGTCCAGTCTATACTGTAGTCTTTGTTACCAGGGATATGCTTACCAAAATTGTATACAGTATCTAGATCTCGGTCATGTTGCTATAATTACAGGATCCAAAATTTAAAAAAAGAATAGCATTAAGAAACAAATGTGTATGACTACTGTTCCTGCAAACAAATTGGAATAAATTGAATAATGCAATGATGCAGAAACCAACTGTGTGTCAATGTCATTGATTTAACTGAAAAGGCGTACATATAGTATACGCTTTATATAGTTAATATAGTACGATAGTAAATATAGTATATACACATGTATATATATACACACACGTGGGATTGTATAATGTATGTATTAAAGTGCCCCTCGATAATTTTGGAAAAGATTTTTTGTGATAAACACAAAATTTAAAATAAAAAAATTGTGTCAACACTTCCTTCAAAATAACCACGGTTTGAGGCAGTAAAAAACAAATTAATTTCAGATACATCTAAAATTATATACTTTTAGAAGAAACATGTCCAGGGATGAAGCGAGATAACTCCTAAATGCATGTAAGCACAAATCGAGGAAATAGTTAAGGTGGAATGTCCCTCTGATAAGAGAGATAACTTCTGTAGAAAATGATATCACTTTGTTTCTGTTAACTCACAATTATTGAGGCATGTAACAACAGGGGAGGTGGTGCATGGTCCCAATTTATGTGGGAAGGCGATACACTTATTTGAATTCAAAGATAGAAAAAGAAAATTAGAACTGAACCCCATGGCTCATTTGAAGCAGGGGGGGGGGGCAAAAAAGTAAAGAAAACTTTTACAAAATATCACAAGAAATGTATCATGATGATAAAGTATTTATGAGGCAATATCTACATGACTATTCCTCTCCCTCCCCCTCCCCCCCCCCCCCCAATGGATTTATTCTTGTTTTAAATATAACTAAATTTTATGTATTTGTTCAGTACATGTACGGTACATGTTTGATGTTTTAGGCCAGAGAATATTTCGATGGAATATTTTTATTTTTCTATCTATAGCTCGTTCACAGAACTGAATGAATTATAATTGGGAAAAATGTGACCAAGACAATTACAAATTCTAGACTTAGTTATGATCGTTTAAAACTTATAGCATTTCATATGTTTAATATTGAATAAGGCTTTTCTATTCTGAGTGAGTAGATATGGGAAAACAAATTGAAAAAAAAAACCCTAATATCTCAGCTCATTTGATTTAAGACAGTATATCCCTGTATTGATATCATACCAATTACTGTAAGATTTATTTATTCACTTGATCCCCTTTTTGTGTTAAATAACAAAATGCTCTGGTTTACATTCTTAGGATTTCTTGAAAATATATATAGAGAATTGGAACTTTGGAACTGTTCATTTTCTTTTTCTTTTTTGATTATTTATACTGTGTGATATCACCTTTCACTCATTTTGGATTTTATATATATATATATATATATATATATATATATATATATATATATATATATATATATATATATATATATATATATATATATATATATACACACACACATATCAATTTACTATTATCTTATCCAAATTTAAAAAAAGAAAACCTTTTCTGAAAATTTAGAAACTGTGGCAATTGTTCATGCACTGTATGTAAAACATGTATGTAAAACCTTCAATAGTCTATGATAAAGAAAGATAACTCTTGCTGATTGAAGCAATTTTTGTTGCAAACCTATACAACAAAGTGCTATTTTGAACTAATATGCAGCGCTGCAATATGTTTTGTAATATGAATTGAAACTGTATATAACTATATCTTATTTTCATATACATGTACATCTTGGATTTTTAATTTTATGCTGCGATGGTAAAATTTTGCTTTTTCTAATCACTATGTCTAGTTTTCTTCATATCATGATTAGACATTTTCAATTTTTGAAAAATCTAGCAGCGCTTCATCACTTAAAATTTGTTTCATATGAATCGATTGATATTGACTTTGATGAAAATCAATATGAAATTTTTTTAAAAATTTATGGCAAAATTAATAGCAGAGGGATATTGCACCTTAATGAATGCATTGTAGTTTGAGTGAAGATCTCGTATCCACTTCATTTGAATACAAGAAATCATAATGACGCAAGCGTCAAATGGACCGCCAAATATGTAATTGTTGAATGAATCACTGGTTGTTTACATTTTTAAAAAAACACACCACAAAGAAGAAGAAAAAAAGTTGTTTGTGATAATTGTTATGGTAAATTTTAATATATTTTCAGCAACAGGTTTTGAATTTTAACATTTTACTATCATCATTAAGAATCGCGTTCGTTACTGTAAGTATTTCTAACGGTAATTGTATTATCATTGTCATTGATAGTATGAAGTAATGGAGAATACATTGATTTGTACATTATTCTAATATAAAGTTCAACTCATCATTATTCTCTTAGAGATTATGTATTTCAAAACATTTTGATTTTTTGTTGCATTTTATTGAATTAAAACTTAATACATAAGTTTATATGATTTCAAAGGACCACATAATAAAATAGAAATGGATTATTTTAAAGATACATGTAAGATCATGATTATCCTGTAGAATCTGCACAATTTTAAAGGGAAACAATAATCCAGATGATTTTATTCCTAAATGGAATTATAAATCTTTTCTACACTCCAGTTTACGAAGATAATCATGTTTGTTTAATTGCACGAGGTTCTCAAAAGAATTATAAATAAATCAGGTTACCTCAATTTTTTAGGTAAATGAAAAGTTTTCAGTTATTTCATATTCATCAATCATATAATTGATATGGATGTCATTTCATGATATTTTTTCTACCACATTTCACATGAAAATTTATTAAACACACACAAAGCCATTTTATTTGACGCAGCATATAGAAATTCAAATATATTATTTATACAAAATTTCAGTAGGCACATGCTGCAATTGTAATTCGATTTAAACCAATGATTTCATTAGTTTATTTTGGGTTTTTTTCTTTTTAGTTTTTGTTTTTTGTTTTGATTTTTTTTTTCTGTCAGTGAAAATAATACGTGTGAAATGTTCATCTAGGCCATTGGCCAATCAAAACACACAAAATGGATTAATGTTGTTGGTATGCATGGGGAAGTTGATTTGTACATACTTTTTAAAGAATAAAAAAATTAATCATTTTAAAAATCCTTTTCCACACTTCCTTTCAATCTTATCAAATTTCTCTTTAATATTTGTTTGAGCAATGAGCTTTATATATTTAAATATATTGCATTCCTAGCTGGCATCACGTACATGTATTGCGAATTGTCTACTGTCTGTTTATGCCCCCCCCCCCCGTTTACCGTCCGTCTCTCAGCCAACAACCCGACCTAAATATGCAATTAAGAAATTATCAACTGTACACAATTCATCCTCTATACATTGTAAATATTAAGAATGTATTCACTGTTATTGAAAAAAAAAATAATTATGCAATGTTCAGTTGATTAAGGACATGACTTTATAAGTATATAATGTAATTGAAAATAAACGGGCCATTAGGCATTACCTTGTAAGGTGTAAATTTAAATGTTTTCTTTCATCTGAATTCAATAAATATAATCCCAAGGATTATGGGAACAAGCTTTGTACCTGTGTGTTAACACGGGACTAGGTCAATTTTCATATGATTTATAAACATGACCTATTTTCTTTATACTTGTAGATAAAAATATTTATTAATAGTATCATACATTTTAAAAGCGCTATGAATTATGCAATAAATAAAAAAAGAATAATTGTTCAAGATACGGTTCTTAAAAGTTTTTAATGGAGTAAAAAAAAAAAAAAAAAAAATTACATGAATTTAAATTATGTTCGAGTTGAGCTCTTTTGTTGTAACACGTGCGTTATAAACCAATCAAAAAGTTATTATAGGCAACAAATCACACAGTCACTAGATAGACAAGATTTTATCAGGCATTTAATTCGGAACTAAAATCAAATTTTGAAGAAAAAATTGTGATTTTTATACATCTAACAAGTTTCCAAGGACGACGAGTTGCTAATATATCCTTGAAATAAAAGTGAAAGTCATGACAAGAATGAACATGTACTGTTTCTTAAATTTTGCTTAATCACTGGTGGTAAATAAATTTAAAATAGACAAAATTTTATTTTAAAAAGTATGAAACAGCAAAGCATGTAGCATATTACAGTATACCATAACAACATTAAGTCAAAGCTGTAAGTTCTGAGCTTAGGACCCCTTAAAAGGACACAATGCCATATACATGTATGAGTCCAAAGTAGTTGCAGAACTGTATCTCGACGGGAAATTCGGGTTGACGGTCCGTCGAACCAAATGTCCTATGGAGCTACAATTCTGCAGCTAAGCCAAATAACATTTAGAACAAAGATATGTAAATATTTCCTTCTGTCATGTTACTGCCATGCACTGCCACCCGGTAAATTCAAAATTTACAACATGACACCTCCTACAATTTAAAATTTAAAAAAAATTGTAATGCATTAGTACAAAATACCGGTTTATCACATTTTTGTGAGCAGATTTATTCAATTCTTGTGATGTTATGTTGGTTTTTGCAACTGTAATCAGTTGACCGTCTCCCATTTTTTTATCAATGCACTCTCAAGCTTCAATACGCTGTATGCATGCACATTCCAAAATTGTGTTGTCTTGATACTTAACATCGTGTGCCACCAAACACCTTGATAGTTTACATTTATACAGTTGCGGCTTACATTACATCTTCCGCGTATTCTATTTCTGTGTTTACGACTATTTACCCTTGGCCTATGCCATTAAATTCTTTTAAAATAACATTACCTACGGCAAAGATTGCTTTCTTTAAAAAATTGAGAATTTTTAAATTTTTAGTGAAGTTAGAGCCTATTCAATATAAAGATGAATTTATGATTTGACAATATTTACTGCATTAACTGCATGCATGTCTTTTTTTCCTTTAAATCTCTTGCACATTTATAATCAAATTAGTGTAAGTTGTTTCCTTGTTTTTATCTCGGAGTTTAATGTAGAGTTTTGATGGCAACATATTGAACACTTTTTTAAAGTAATATTGTATAGGAGGCAGAATATTAAAAATCTAATAAATAAATCATGGTTTATATTATCTCTAAATTTATACGTAAACATTAGGAGTATGCATCGGATAAATCGTATGTCATTAAATGTGAAGTTTACGCACTGGCTTTCTTTTGCATGTGTTAGTTTACTTCTATCGCCTTTCGAAAGCCATCTCAGTTTACTTTTGATTTCTGATTTAAATGGATTTGGTGTAAGGCTTTGTCAAATTGTCCATTCTACATTCCAGTCTTTGTTACCAAGAATATGCTTACCAAAGCTAGATCTATGTCATGTAGCCTCTACGGTATATAAGATTTTAAAAATACTAACATTAAAAAACCAATGTATATTAGTAC